>NC_087490.1:13008051-13175551 GCF_036417665.1 Passer domesticus
ATCTTCTTCATCCCTGCCTGCACCAGCACCAGCAGCTCCAGGGCTCTGCTCCTGGCATGGGCAACTCCCGTAATTAATTAATTAATTAATTAATTACATGGCTCTTCATGGGAAAATGCAGGTGCCTGGCGTGGAAAAGGCATTTACAGCGTGGAGCTGCAGCAAAGGAGGGAGAAACACAGCACTGGAGCAGGAATACTGGTGTGGTGGCACAGAAGGTGCCAGTTCCGAGGACATTTCTGAGGAGGGTGTCCCTGTGCACCCAGGGGTGGCACCCCAGGACCCCAGTGCTGCTGGCTGGACAGGAGCAAGGTGGCCACGCCGTGGGTCTGTGCAGAGGAGGACAGGCTGGATTTGAAAAGGCAACACAGAGAAGTAAAAAAAAGGGAAAAAAACCTGAGCCCTGCCTTCACATTTAAATTGTCTGAAGCTCCAGAACATGGGGCTTCAGAGGCCAGTGCAGAAACTTTTCAGTTTGTCTTGCACCGACCAAAAGATTCTGTCACAGCCGTGTTCCGAGCGAGCCACCACAGACAGCATCGCAGCAGGGAGGGCAGCACGGGCTGTGGAATATCATTTACTGGGGACACTCACCTCGGGGCACTGGCAGGATTTCCATCTCTGGAGCTCGTGGCTGCAGGGGCCCTGGGGTGGGCACGGGAGCTGCAGGAGTTCCCTGCTGCCAGCACGGCTCCAGGCAGGAGGGGCAGTCTGCCCCTGCCAGGCTGCACAGGTAACATGCTGCAAGGTGCATCTGCTGTCAAGGAGCCAGGGGAGAAACTCATTAATAACAACTTGCACCTAGAGGACAGCCTTCATCTGAGGAGCTCAGTGACTTCCAGGTGTAAAGGATGGGAACGTGAGCAGGGTGAGTGTCCTGGAAGGAGAGTGCTGGGTGGACACGTTCCCCTGTGCCTGGGGCAGAGCTGGGGCTGCTGCTGGGGGGCACTGAGTGAAACCAGCTGGAACAGGAGCCCAGGGCAGCCCGATGAGGCCAGGACTGGTGGAAGCTGTGATGGGTGTGATGAGAGGCAGCTGTGGGAGAGGAGGGAGCAGGTGGAGGTCAGTGGAGCTGCTCTGCTGCTGAGGCCAGGGGACAGCAAGGACTTCGGGGGAAAAAGTGAGTTTTGCTCTTATTCTTTTTTATTACTGAGTGCTATTTGGAGGGAAGGCGAAGTTTAAGTGTCCTAAGTGTGGGAATCAGCAGGAGAAACTGTGTTTATCCTGCCCTAGCTTTGGCAGGGGAATGAGGTGCAGCCAGCCTGGTGCACACCCATGGGAGCCCCTGCCAGTGCTGGCTCCTAAATCCTGCTGGCTCCAAATCCTGCTGGCTCCTAAATCCTGATGGCTCCCAGGTCCTGATGGCATGGCTGAGCTGCTGGGCAGTCCCTATTCCCTCAGCACCACGCTCACCTGCCCTCAGCTCTAGAAATACTTTGACGTGATGAAACGTGAGAGGTGACCTGGAAAAGGCTCTGGCTCGTGGAGAGCAGGGAGGCAGAGAGCTCCTGGTGCTGGGGTGGGAGCAGGACAGTGACCCCCCGTGCTCCACAGCTCCGGCCTCCCTTGCCAGGCTCCCACGGCAGCCAGAGGATTGCTGTGCTTTGAAATGCTCCTCGGCCACATTTCAGTGCTCAGAATGAGCTGTCAGCAGAGATGCAGCAGCAGACAGATAATGATGGAAATTACCAAATAACTCTCCCTCTTGATTACTTCTTTTGGACAAACTCAGACCCGTTCTTTTTATGCTTGTGTTGAGAATTAAAGCTCTTTGTGTGAAGCAGCAATGTCAAGGGCAGCCTCGAGCATCTTGGGGAGTGTCTGGTGTTCAGCTGAGCCGTGTCAAGCTGCAAAGGCACCCTGTGCTGATTGCACACACCCTGTGCTAATTGCACACACCCTGTGCTGATTGCAGGCACCCTGTGCTAATTGCACACCCTGAACCAATCCTCTGCCCGTCCCCTGGCTGCTGCAGGGGCTGCTCTGGGCACTCCAGGCAGTGCTGCACATTTCTGGAGGTGTTCAGGGATAGCTGGTCACTCCTTTACCCTGGTTTCCCTGGTCTGAGGGGCTGGGGCAGCTGCTTGGCTCTGTGGCCATGGAGGGTGGGTGCAGCAGACGTGGAGCAGCTCCCCAGCCCGGGTTTGCTGCCCTGAATTGAAACCCTGTGGTCAGCAGCTGGGTTCCTGGGGCCCCTCCTGAGCAGCCTGGGCGCTGTGATCACCTGGGCTCTCCTGCCTGGCTGCAGGGGAGCCTTGCAGGAGGTTTGGGGAGTTCTGCCTCCTCCTCCAGTGGAGGGGCCTTGGCCGGGGATGCCGGAGCTGCTGGCTCAGACCCTGCTCACTCCCTGAGTGTTTCTGCACTGCTGGGAGTTTGAGGCTGCCCTGAGGTTGCAGATTGAGCTGTGCCAGTGAAGAGCCACTGGTGCAAGCTCATGCTTTGCACTTGTGGGGAGGTGCAGAGAGCTCTGCACAGGTTTTACTGCAGAAGTGAGGAGTGAGAGCAGCTGTGGGAAGGGTAGGGATGCTTTCTTAGTTTCTGTCATCTTTGTATCATTTCCATGACTGCTGTGCTCTCTCCTGGTTTGGAGTGATAATTTTCCTGCTTTGGGGAGAGATCTGCACCCCCCAAAACCCCCCTGAGGGGCTCTGAGCTGGGCAGTGCTGTTGGCAAGGGCTGTTCATTCAGTGTTTGCTGGTGCTGGGGAAGGGATTGGTTCCCAAACTGAGTCGTGCAGCTTGAGCTGCTGCTGCACTGGCAGTGGAAGCCCCTGTGAGGCAGACTGGCACCCAAAATCCCGAGGACTGGCACAGCAGCTGCTGTGGGAGCAGAATTACCCAGGGGCTCCTCCTCATGGCACCACACATGCAGCAGAGCTGAGCTGAGCCCACCACAAGGAGGGCACTCCGTTAATTTAATGTGATAGTGCTGCAGGGCCTTTCCAGGCATTGTCTGCAAAGATTAATATTCTCCAGCAGAAACACTTTGGCAAATCAAGGCCCCGTTTCCCATCCTTCCCCTCCACCCCTGTGCTTTGGGATCTGCCATTTCCTTTTTCCTTTGTGCCTCTGGGTTCGTCATGCCACGTCCTCCAGCACGGCATCCCGGTGCCGGGGAGGGAAGGGTTAACCCGGCACGGCATCCCGGTGCTGGGCATGGAAGGGATGGGAGCCAGGAGGTGGCACTCTCAGCCTGGCAGGCGACACGTCCCAGCCACGGAGCCAGAGTGAAATGCTGTGTAGCAGAGGAAGGAAAGGGGGGAAAAGGAGGAAATTATAATGTTTTAAAAATTGCCAGGGCACCTCTCCTTCCTTCTGCCCCTGCTCTGGATAGATTTACACCTCCATCCAAAACTTCTGGGGTTTGGTTCCTTCCTCCTGCCCCTGCTCTGGATAGATTTACACCTCCATCCAAAACTTCTGGGGTTTGGCTCTGGATGTAGACACTGGTGGAAGGTTCAGGCCCTGAGCGCTGTGTGGGTGGAAACCCCTCAGGATCCTTTGCTCTGTCACTGCCCAGCCCTGCTCTGGGTTTGGTCCCATCCCTGGCACCTCCTGGGGAGCTCCAAAGGGTCTCCCTGGGGGCAGAATCCCACCGTGCCTGGGGGTGATGGAGCATGAGCAGCAGGAGCTCAGCTGGGCTCTGGGATGGGGCAGGAGCTCAGGTGGGCTCTGGGATGGGGCAGGAGCTCAGGTGGGCTCTGGGATGGGGCAGGAGCTCAGGTGGGCTCTGGGATGGAGCAGAGCTCAGCTCTGGGATGGAGCAGAGCTCAGCTCTGGGATGGGGCAGGAGCTCAGGTGGGCTCTGGGATGGAGCAGGAGCTCAGGTGGGCTCTGGGATGGAGCAGAGCTCAGCTCTGGGATGGAGCAGGAGCTCAGGTGGGCTCTGGGATGGAGCAGGAGCTCAGGTGGGCTCTGGGATGGAGCAGGAGCTCAGGTGGGCTCTGGGATGGAGCAGAGCTCAGCTCTGGGATGGAGCAGGAGCTCAGGTGGGCTCTGGGATGGAGCAGGAGCTCAGGTGGGCTCTGGGATGGAGCAGAGCTCAGCTCTGGGATGGAGCAGGAGCTCAGGTGGGCTCTGGGATGGAGCAGGAGCTCAGGTGGGCTCTGGGATGGAGCAGGAGCTCAGGTGGGCTCTGGGATGGAGCAGAGCTCAGCTCTGGGATGGGGCAGGAGCTCAGGTGGGCTCAGCTCTGGGATGGAGCAGGAGCTCAGCTGGGCTCTGGGATGGAGCAGGAGCTCAGGTGGGCTCTGGGATGGAGCAGGAGCTCAGGTGGGCTCTGGGATGGAGCAGAGCTCAGCTCTGGGATGGAGCAGGAGCTCAGGTGGGCTCTGGGATGGAGCAGAGCTCAGCTCTGGGATGGAGCAGGAGCTCAGGTGGGCTCTGGGATGGAGCAGGAGCTCAGGTGGGCTCTGGGATGGAGCAGAGCTCAGCTCTGGGATGGAGCAGGAGCTCAGGTGGGCTCTGGGATGGAGCAGGAGCTCAGGTGGGCTCTGGGATGGAGCAGAGCTCAGCTCTGGGATGGAGCAGGAGCTCAGGTGGGCTCTGGGATGGAGCTCCTCGCTCCCAGAGGTCCCCGCTTGTTTGGCATTCAAGGGTGCAGAGAGGAGCAGAAATAATTGGATATTCCCAGTGCCAAGTGCAGGCCCTGCCGAGCCCCAGCCCCAGCAATGGAATGGACAGTGTGTTATCTCAGTGTGCTGTGAGATCAGAGCTGATTTAAAGGTTACTCACCCCAGGAGAAATCATGCTGTAATTGAATTTATCTTGCGTTTGTCTATTCAAGGAAACATAACTACAGTTTAAGGGAGAAAATGCATCAAGGAGGTAAATTTTTATCATCAGTTTGTATAAAAAGATACGAATTATTCCAGCAAGCCTCCTCCACTGAGCTGTGTTATTTTCTGCATAATCGAAGTCCAGGCTGGAAAATAAAGACTTCTTCCAGCAGATAAAGCTGTGCACCTTGAACTCACAGCAGATGAGAGTGGGGCAGGCAGCACAGAGCCTTGAAATAATGAGCTTGATGTGAGATGAATCAGGAACCCTGGGCTTCGACAGGAGAGGGGAGTTTAGCTGTGAGACTGGAATGGAGCTTTGGCATTGCCAGCCCGGGCTGTCCCCAGGGCTGGGGGCAGCTTTTATCTGGGTTAGGGGATGGGGACAGGGCTGGGAGAAGCCCCTGCCCCCTTTAGGGCTGGAAAGGAGCTGGAGAGGCTCGGGGGTGCCTCACCCTGGGCAGAACCTGGGGGGCAGCAGGGACAGGCTGGGGGTGGCAGCGGGCAGGGCTGGGCTCAGCTGGGCCCTGGGAGCTCTGGGCAGCTGGGGGGGACAGGGGTGGCACCCCCAGACCCTGCTGGGTGTGACAGGGACACCCCTGGCACCCCCAGACCCTGCTGGGTGTGACAGGGACACCCCTGGCACGCTCAGCCCCTCCTGGCTGTGCCCAGGGGTGCCCCCATCCCCTCCCCAGCCCCTGGCTGTGCTGCTGGCCCTGGGCAGACCCAGCCCTGTCCCCGGGCTCAGGGCACAGCCAGGGATGTCCCTGTGCCCCTGGGGCTGTCCCAGCCCTGTCCCTGCCTGCAGCCCAGAGCTGAAAGCACCCTGGCAGGGCTGGGTGTGCTCCCCATGACAGATCATCTCCAGAGCTGGTTTTACAGCAGAGGTGGATCTGAGCTGATAAAAACACTCCTGAATGTGGGTCTCTCTATCTTGGGGATTTTTTTGCCCCAATCCAGCAATTTTGATAAAGGGAAAAGAATTAATTTACCTCTGAGATAACAAATTTTATGCTAAATTTCAGCCAGATGGTACAGCAAACAGCTGAGAGATGATAGCCCCCAAACCAGGCTTTAAGCAGAAATGATAAGTTGCTATAAAGCTGCCACTAGCACCATTCCAACAATGGAAGAGTTATTTCCCTCATTCACTCTCACATTCCTTATTAATCTCCCTGTTCTTCATTATCCATTTTACTGCACTTCTCCCACTGCTCGTTATGTCAGAGGGAAGGGCTGGGGCCTCAGAGAGCCTCAGAAGCAGCAAGATTTCCTGCTTTGCCTTGAAGTTCTCTTCAGAACTCTCGTTGTGCTTCACAGACACATTGTGGAAGGTGCAGCAGCCTGGCAGCTTTGGCTCAGCAGCAGGAAAAGGCTGCTGGGGTGGGGTTGGTGGCACCAGCCCTGCTCAGGAGCTGCTGCAGCTCTGCTCGGGTGTCCCCTGCCCCAGCCAGGCTGCTCAGCCCCTGGGACACCCGAGTGTCACTGCAGGGTTCCTCACCTGCTTCCCTTCCTTCATCTTCCTTTATTTTCCTTTTTCTTCCTTTATTTTCCTTTTTCTTCCTTTATTTTCCTTTTTCATCTTCCTTCATCTTCCTTCATCTTCCCGTGCCTGGTGTTCCATCCTGCTCCCACAGACTGGGACAATCTCACACTCTCAGATTTATTCCTTTCTCTCTTTAGAGCAGCCCTGCAGCTGAACATTTCCCCTCTGAGAGCCCGGAGGGGTTGCAGAGCAGCAATCCTTATCCCTGGGTTTGGGGTGACCCCTGGCAGAGCAGAGCCTGGGGTGCCCTGGGGTGCCCTGGGCAGGGTTTTACCTTTGCTGAGGCAGCCACTGTGCAGGGAGCCACAGGGCTCTGGGATCTGCCTTGGGCTGAGGAGGAGGGACAGGAGGATCCCGTGGGAGGACAGAAGGGACGGGGGGTTCCTGTGAGGATAAAAGGGACAGGAGGATGCTGTGGCCATGGGTGTGGAGCTGCCCTGTGAGCCCTTGCCAGAACAAGGTGCTGGCTGAGCAGGTCTGCATTATCTCAGGTGATGAGCAGGGTGGTTTGGGGAGAGGAAAAGCAGCTGTGGCACAAAGGGGAGTTCTGTGGCACCACTTGAACCTGCTGTCTGTTTAACTGCAGCTCCTGGCAGCTCTGCTGTCAGTTCTGTCACTTTGCTCACAGATTATTCTGCATGCAGCAAACATCTCTGTGGAGTTTCTGGAGCTGGCAGGGCCTGGCCCGGCGTGTCCAGGAGCCAGCCCCAGCTGCCAGGGCAGGGGCTGAGCTCAGCCCCTGCCCTGGGCTCCTCTGCCCCAGCAGGGCACAGCCAGGACAGGCAGGGACCCCGAGAGCTCCCTACTGCAGCTGGGCTCCAGCTCCTGATTTCATTTCACAGGCACATTTCAAATTGCTACATGTATATGAAAAGCAAACAATAGGGCTCTGTGCCTGCCAGGGACATGAATCATGTCAGGGAAGTGAGAATAATAAAATATTGTTTAATATACTGCCATAGACACAGCAGATGTTTAACTTTCTTTCAATAAAAATGACCCCATATCATTTTATTAACTCAGGGATGCATTAGTCTCCTCTCCAGAAGGCAGGAGAAAATCCAGCCATTGTAGCAAAAATTAAAGAGGAAATTGAAGGGGGATAAGGGGGATGTTATCGTGGCATGTTTTCTGCAGCTCTGTAGCACAAATGGCCCTGGAACAGCTCCTATCAATCTCACTCGTATCTGCAAAACCAAGCAGAAGGAATTTGTACCCAAATTAGCCATCTCCAAAAGCACCCCCAGGCTGCTGGCTCCTGAGCTCTGAGGAGTCTCGGGGCTGCTCTGCTGCCAGCCTGGCACACTCCAGTGGGCACACTGCAGATTGTGGGGAGGGGGCTGCAGACCCCCCAGCAGCCAGCTGCCCTGGGGGTGGGCATTCACAGGAGCTGCTCCTGCATCCTCCTGCTTGTAACTCCAGCAGCCAGCACACTTTGCTCCAGGAAGCTGCAAGCTGGGATTATTGCTTTTCAAGGCACTCCAAGTGTTTTTCTCAGCATGGGGAGCATGTTTTGATGTCTACTGCTTTTACTTCAAAAGGCTATTTGACCATATTCTGCTTTGACATCCTTGTAAAAATATTTGAAGTGCTCCAGCAACGTGAGAGTGCTTTGAAAAGCCACTTTAAATTATCATAGTGCTTCGTGCTTTTATGAGGGCTTGAATTTGGGCAGTTTTGTATCACAGAACAATTTCACCACATTAAAGCTCATCAGTTTGATGAGCTGGAATTTAGAAATGATGAGGATGGTGCACATGTGTAATGTAATTTCTGGAATTATGAAACTTTTGGCAGAGGCATCAGTGCCAGGCTTTGCCAGGGCTGGGTTTGTGGCTGTGCCTGGTGTCAGTCACTGCTCAGTGAGTGGGACAGGAAAGGAGAGAGGTTAAACCAGAGAGACTCAGGTCTGTTGGAACAGGAATTAGGGCATCTCCAGACTATCAGTATGTTTGACAAAGTTCTAAAACGTGCAGCCAGTGAAGGGGAATCCTCTCCCACATTTTAATTATTTCAGAGTCTGCCTGGGCCTGGCAGTGAGGCCCAGCCCTGAGCAGCTCCCAGCTGAGCAGAGCACTGCTCCTCACACGTGCCCAGCTCTCAGAGCTGCTCTGGAGCACCTGGGCTGCCAGGGGAGCCATTTGTCGCCAGGATCACGTCAATAGTGACCAGAAGTTAGGTGTGCCCCAGCCTGGGCGTGCTGGCACCCAGCACTAACCAGTTTCCATGGCTGCAGCAGCAGAGCAGAGCAGCCTTTGGCTCTGCTGAGATCCCACCAGGAGAAAACTGCTCTGGGAGGGGGCTGGGGTGGACAGCAGGGCCTGGGGGCTGCAGGGCACCGAGGGCCAGCCCTGGGGGCTGCAGGGCACCAAGGGCAGCAGCCCAGGCTGGCCCTGGCACAGGCTGGGGGCTCCAGAGGAGGCTGCAGCACGCCCAGGCTGGCACTTAGACAGTCCCAGGGTCCCAGTGCTTGGTCTGGCTGGGGTTCCACCTGCACAGCCTGAGCAGAGCTTCCCTCCATGTCCCCAGTCCAGGGGAGTGTCCCCTGTCCATGGCAGTGCTCTGCTCCCTGGTTTAGGGGCGCATGTCAGAGCTCAGCACTGGCCAGACCTCCTGGCAGGGGGAGGAGAAGCTCTCAGAGGATGCTCTGGGCCTGCTGAGTCTGAGCTGGCCTGGGCAGCTGCAGGCTGGGGACACTGCTGGGGACAGACACTGCTGGGACAGACACTGCTGGGACAGTGCTAGGACAGTGCCAGGACAGTGCCAGGCCTGGCTGTGCCCCTCCATCCCAGAGCTGGCTGTGTCCCACAGCTGCAGTCCCAGCCCAGCTGGGCACAGAATTCCCCCCAGGAACATCCCCGAGCGCTCTGTGCGTGTTTGGGACAGAGCTCTGCAGAATGTCCTGGCAGAGGAAGCAGGTTCACTGAAAACATGTGTAAGGAAGCAGCAAAAGAGCCACAGAACGGCATTTTGTGCTCAGTGGCAGGGTGTCACACCCTGCAGGCTCCTCTGGCACAGCCAGCAGCCCCAGGCTCAGGCACGGGCACTGCCACCAGCTCTGCTGGCTGTCACCCTCTGCTTGCTCAGAAGTGACTCTGCCTCAACTCCTGCTCAATGCAAACTGCTCAATCTGCTTCCCCAGAGGGCTCTGCCTTGCTCTGCATAGAAACAAAATCACTGGGCTAAGATTTGGTGTTGGAAATTGCTTTTTGGAAATTAGGAACTCTGTGCAGCTTCTAACTGCAGTTTATTGTCAGGCTGAGCAGCCTTGCCTCATGTCAGCCCTCAGCAACTTCTGTTAACAAGAAATGCACAAATAAAACCAGCTCAGAGGTGACTACAGACTTTTGAGGGAATAGTGATGGATGTCTCAAGTGCTGGAATTGCACTCGTGCTGGAGGTTTACATAAGCAGAATAAGTGAAAAGAGCTCCCCTTTTTGAGGAGGGATGTTCAGTATAGATGCAAAGGCAGGAAAAACCAGGTTTTGCTGTACTCTGGAAATATCCACCATTATATGAGCAATGCACCCACCTTCTAACCTCAAATAAAACACAGGCACCCTCCTTCACCCTGGTTAGAGCCGGGGGAGGCTGTAATTAGCCTGCAATGCTAATTCTTTCTACAATTCTTTACAAGTCAAAGTACCAAACTTTACTGAGAGACCTCTCGTGTTGAACAAGGGCTTTTCTGTGTTGGGCTTTGAATTTAAGGCACCTGGAAAGACAAAGGCTTCAAAGCATCCATTAGGGTAACTCCTGTCACATCTTCCCACTGCACTGGAACAGCCCAAGGAGCGAGTGTAAAATTCAAACTGAATCTTCAAGGTGTTTCATTAATGAGGAGCAGTGCTCAGTCATGGAGTTAATTGCTTGGTTCTTATTTCTGTGACTGGGGTGGAAGCACTGGAAGATGAGATGGGGAGGAAGAATCACTGAGCCTTTGAGTCACTCAGAGGCCTCATCCCTCTGCTGAGAAGTGTCAGATTAACATTCATTAATGGTCATAATTACCTGTGCCTGGAGCCGAGCCAAGCCATCCCAAATGAAAATTGAATTGTACAAGGGAGTGCTTGTTCAGTGCTCCCCAGAGTGCAGGAGCAGCAGGTGCTCCAGGCTGGCACTGCCAGGGGCCAGCAGGGCTGTGCTGGCCCTAAACCATCCTTCACTGCCCTGTCTCACTCACAGACCCCCCAAACCCTCGGGAACCTGTAGATCACCCTCCTGGCCTCAAACTCGGCTTTAACCTGCCCTCAGCAGTGGGACATGTATCAGTGCTGCTGATAAAATCCAAGAACCTGGGGGAACATGTGCTGAAGCTGAGTGGGCAGCAAGGGGCAGAAGCAGAGCTGCCATCCTGCAGAGCAGGGAGCACTGCAGAGCCAACCTCAGCAGGCTCCCAAACAGCCCTGAGGAGGGGAAAAATTACTGGCTCCTGTTCTGTCTCTTATGCAGCTTCCCCTCTCCTAATATTATGCTTTTTTAGCTGGTTATAAATGGGATATTCCAGAAACACAGCATATGGAGCTTCTAAAATACAGTTAGAAAAGGAAATGAGTTTTTCCTCATAGAGACATTATTCTTCAGTCATTCCAGTTTTAAATCATACTGAGGAATGCAATAGCTGAAGCACTCTTGCTGATTTATCTGGGCAAGGATAGGACACTGCTGTAGTGCCTGACAGAATTAATGGGGTGCCTGTGGACATTCAGAAATCCAACACCATTCCCCTGTGTCTTCAGGAAATAAAGGCTACAGAACAAGGTAGTTATAGTATCATTTTATTCACCTGGAAACAAAGGGTCGAAAGTCACAGCATGGAGGTTCATTTTATTTTGTAAACTCATTAAAAAGATGTCCATGTACAAAATAAGGACATTTTAAACAACAGAACAGCAGACAAAGGAAACTATAAAAATTCAACACATTAATAAAAAGGCTTTATTTTCTTTCTGCATAATTCCTTGCACCTTCCATACCAGTCTGCACACACTCTGAAGTACAGTTGTTAGCATCATTAAAATTCAAGAGGCTGAACAGAAAGCCATTTGCTCTGCTGGAGGAATGTGTGGCTGAAAGATCCAAACCCTGGAGCACGTTAACTAAAAGTAAGACAAGGCTGAGGGACCTGGCTAAAGGCTGCTAAATGGTTACTGTGCATTGATCTGCTCAGAATTCCAGCTCGCTTTGCTTCCTGCAAATGTTTGGAACAGTCCTTAGGGGGGAAACAGTGTTAGACTGAACAGGCCTTGTGCAAAGGTGGCTGCTGTCCTAACACATCGAATGCAGGCTCAAAAATAAAACCACTGCTGCAGTCAAACAGCTTCAACCCAACCAGTGTGAACTGTGCACCAGCAGCTCTGAGCAGCTCCTGGCATTTAGGAGTCAGGCTGGATGAAATCCTTGACACACGGCCAGTAACAGGTCAATTATAAAACTGAAGCTGTGCTAATTTGTAATGAATTTGTCCAGAAGGACTCCCAGCACTGAACCCCACGTGCTGCTTGAGGCTCCTGTTGGTTTCTCTCCCCAGGGTAGGCTTGTCCTGCAGAGTGTCAGTGATCCAGTTCAGCTGGGGTGAGAACAGCCCCTGCCCTGCCCCGGGTGTGCCAGCCTCGGGAGCGCAGCAGACACCTCCCCTGGAGCAGGAGCAGCAGGAATGCCCGGGCATTCACCTCCAGCCTTGCTGTCCTGCCAGGCGTAGTGCAAGACACAGCCCTGCCCTAAGGCACTTGCACTGAGAGCGGCAGGGCTGCGGGTCCCTGGGCAGGAGAGCTGCTGGCTGGGCACTGCCCCTTGCTGCTGCTGCTGCTGGCAGTGCCCAGCTGTGCCTGTGGGCAGCAGAGCTGCTGGCTGGGCACTGCCCTCGCTGCTGCTGGCAGTGCCCAGCTGTGCCTGCGGGTCCCTGGGCAGGAGAGCTGCGGGCTGGGCACTGCCCTCACTGCTGCTGCTGGCAGTGCCCAGCTGTGCCTGTGGGCAGCAGAGCTGCTGGCTGGGCACTGCCCTCACTGCTGCTGGCACTGCCCCTCGCTGCTGCTGCTGCTGGCAGTGTCGGGCTGTGCCTGTGCCAGGCTCACAGCCTCCCGTTGGCAGCCGCCTCGCCCGCCCTGCCCTTGTGGCGCTCGTACTTGACAGAGACGATCAGGAAAAGCAGCAGGGTGGCTCCCTGGATAGCAGCCAGCAGGAAGAAGTAATAGTTCAATTGGCAGCCATTAATATTGCCTAGGAAGAATTGGGGAGGAAAGAAGCATTAACTGAGGTGATGAAAAGGAAAACGTGAATCTGGGCAAGGGTAGGTGGTGAAGACTTTTCTGCAGAACCAAACCAAACCACATCTCCATCCCATTTTAATGATCCACAGCAAAGGCTGCCACTGCTGAGGAAGATGTGCACAGGATCAGCAATGCTTTATTTTGTTCTCCAATGCCTTAGACCAAGTCAAAAGAAAATTTTAAAAAAACCCTAAAAATGAATGCTGTAAAGGAAGAAGTTGGCAACTCCACAGATATAGAAAAAGCCATTATTGCAATTGCTTCTCAGCCTTTTTTGGCAACAAAGTTTAGAGTTCATGAAAACATGGGTGACTTCTTTGTGGTCCAGTTCACCTCTGATGCTCCCTCAAAACTGTCACCAATTACTGCTGTGGACATTGAGCAGTGTTAAATGTAGAAAGCTCATTGCTAAAACATCACTCCTCTGCTAGGAAGCAGCCCAGCTCCTGCTGGATTTCCAAGAACAATACATTGTGGCTCATTTCCAGCACACCACAGCCAACTGGACCATTACAATTATCAGATGTGTTGCAGAGACTAAAACAGTGACGTGTACGTGGACCCTAAGCAGCTGTTCCTGCAGCAGCCCTATAAACGTTCAGATTAAATTACTTTAATTACTGAAACTTAAGATTCAATTAAATGAACTTATCATAAAATGCAATAAAATTAAACTGAGCCTTTCCTTGACATTTAAAATACAATATAGATGTGAATCTCCATTTCAAGAGCAGATGTGTTTAAAGAGTAGTAATTATCCTTTATGAGATGGGATATTAAAGCCATGAAATCTTAGTTTTGGTGGGAGAAACAAGTCAATTCAATGGCAGCAAGCACCCCTGAAGTGCTGGCAGGGAGGGAACTTCCTCAGGAGCTTTTGGAGGCAGTCAGGCACCCCCAATGATGCCATGAGATGGCAGAAATAGGAATTTAGGGCATGTGCTTACAGTCATTCTACAGCACATAATGAAGCAGCCCCAGGCATTCCTTGACTGACTCCTTGCAATTCCTCCCCTGGAAAACCCAGGTAAAGTTCAGTGTGCCTCTGGTAACTTTTCATCTTGCTACAGCAATGAAAATGGAGTTCTAGAGTTACAGAGGGTTACTGTGGATGCTGCAGCTGCAGATCACCTGAGCCAGGGGTGCCCCTGCTGGGGAAAGGCACAAACACTTGGTGAGACAGTGCCCAGTGCCACTGAGCTGCTCAGTGATGCCATGGCTCAGGAGAGGCACAAACCCCTGGTGTGACAGTGCCCAGTGCCACTGAGCTGAGCAGAGTGATGCCATGGCTCAGGAGAGGCACAAACCCCTGGTGTGACAGTGCCCAGTGCCACTGAGCTGAGCAGAGTGATGCCAGTGCCTCAGGAGAGGCACAAACCCCTGGTGTGACAGTGCCAGTGCCACTGAGCTGAGCAGAGTGATGCCATGGCTCAGGAGAGGCACAAACCCCTGGTGTGACAGTGCCAGTGCCACTGAGCTGAGCAGAGTGATGCCATGGCTCAGGAGAGGCACAAATCCCAGGTGTGACAGTGCCAGTGCCACTGAGCTGAGCAGCCTGCTCAGAGTGATGCCATGGCTCAGGAAAGACAATCCCTTCCAGTGCTGGCCACCTCTGGGTAGATTTAGCACAGCCCAGATATTTCACAGGAGATTTGGCAGTGTGTTCCATCAGCTGCTTCAGAGAACAAGGGCAAGGGGCTGAAGAAGCACCATCATTATTTGTGGGGAATTTATTCCCTACTGAGCCATTACCAGCTGAATGATCTCTGTATTGCAGAAAAGGTTCCTTTTCCAGTTTTGAAACTGACTGGGGAAAAGAAGTCTCAATGGGATGAAATATTCCTTTGGGGAGCACACTTCCATAAGGTTCAGGCTGCTGCAGCTTTGAAAGAACAATCTTATCTTCTGCAGCTTTGAAAGAACAATCTTATCTTCTGCAGCTTTGAAAGAACAACTTGCAAGCCACAGATGCCAACTTGTGGCACATGCAGGAATCAGACACCACAGCTTTTTGGTAGATGCAAATCCAGGTGAAATGGCAAACTCTCTCGGACCACAGTGAAAGTTTAGGCTGCAATTTTAAGCCATGTACACATGGCAGGTCTAGCAGACATTTTAAGAACTGTTCACACTCCCCCTGTTGAGCTAATTAGCCCACTGAGGATGGGAGGGTTTGCTGAAATTCCCAAGGTGCCACCTACTGGTGCCAGGAATTATTTTTAACCTCCACTGGCAACTCAAGCAGGTGATTTGTTGAACTTTAGGAGTATAAATAGCTAGCAGACAGAAGTGCAGAATTAACTCATGGTAATTTCAATGAAGTCACTTGAAATGAGGAAGCTGAATAATCACTTGGAGAGAAATGGGGACATTTTACTTCCCATAACCACAGAAAGCAATTTCGGTACTTTATACCAAATATATTCTTCTGCTGCACGTAATTTAAATATTTTTTACTGAAATGAAAATATTTGTAATTTCTAGAGATGAAATGCAGTAACAGCTGAGCAAGGAACTGAGGCTCTACAGAGGTGTTCCTCATGCTTTCATGAGGAAAGTGAATTATTTTGCACAGTCACATTATTTCATGCAAAATGAAACTATAACAGAACAGTTGACAAATTAATATTTTGAAAATAATAACTGTGTTAAAACTGCTTTGAAACTCAACAGTGCCATGTCCTTGATGCTTATCTGAACCTTCTACTTTCCAGAGCATGAGCCCACTGATAAACACACTTACCAAAATCTGTGTGATTACTCATCCAGCCAATTTCTTTAATAGACACCAGGGCCAACAATCCAGAGCCAACAAACGAGCCAATGCCCGAGAAGAAAAAGAACAGCCCCATGATGGCACTCTGCATGGACTTGGGAGCAGCTGAATATGCAAATTCTAGGCCTGGATTAAAAGATGAAAAAATGCTATTAGAGAATGTAAGAAGTGAGAGTAGATTGTTCTAGAAGGGTTCTAGAAGCCACAGGTGTGTGGTGAATCCCCAGCAGTTCCCACTCCTTTTAATTGGTTTATAAATCCTCTTAAAGCTCATCACTGTATCAACCCAATGCTGCGACACAGACTTTGATCTTATTTATGTTCCATGTGTAAAATCAAGAAATCTTCTGAACCAACATATTCATTTTTCTGTCTAAAATGACCCTCAAAGAAATGAATTCAACTAGCTCAAAGCTGCAGTTCCACGTTTCCCAGCTCCCTTCTTCCCTGATCCCTGGCTGCTGGGCAGTGCAGGCAGGACAAGGAAAAGTCACTCTTGCATGAGCCAGGAACATTTATTTCTTACAGCCTCAGTGGCTGTCTCTGAATGTGCAGACAGAGAAGTTAACTGGAACTGGAAAGGCAGTAATTATTATAATTTAATTTACTTTTGATCTAAAATTCTCTGAGTTCATTGCCTGCTAGCAAGCAATTCTTTTTAAGATTTGTAGATACAGGGCTTGAACTTTCAGCTGTCTTTGCTCAAATTTCAACCAATAAACCCAAGAAAAAGGTACCAGTGACCATCCATCTGCAAATCTGTGCTACTGAGTTTGTGTACCAAGAGCACACACTGGGTTAGCTCTGCCACACAAAGATTAATGGCCATGATTAACTCTCCTTTTTAGAATAATACTCCTGTCAAAAATCAAATGGGATTATTCACAGGAGACAATCAAATACGTTCCTTGCAGAGCTTTCTCTGACAGGTGAAATGCTTGTTTCAAAACAGTCTGCTCATACTGGGAATTAATGCTACCTCATCTAACATTTCTCTTTGCAAGGAGAGCATTACAGACCTGGAATTGCATAACTCTTGTGTCTGGCATAATGAAGGCATGCTTTATTTCCAGCACCACTGCTGTCTGCCTGCTCCAGGCAGCTCTAGCAGAAACCCAGTGGCATTTCTCCTCAAGCACAGGATGAGGCAGCAGGGGCAGCCTGGTGCTGTGCCCCTGGGGAGGAGCAGAGCTGGCTGCTCCTGAGCTGTGCCTGGTCACCACCCCGTGCTCCTTCCCCTGCAAACAGGGCAGAAAGGGCCAGCAGGGAACTGAAACTCCTCACCCTGCTCAGCTCTGGGGCTTCCCTGCTCAAACCACAGCCCGAGGACAGGACAGACAGACACAGCTGCCAACGGCAGGGGCACAGTGCTACTGATGCCCAGAGTTAACACTGCCTTTGGCTCCTGGGCTCTGCCACCATTCAACAGTTCTGATTTCCCAAGGAGTATTTACCTGTCCAACTGCACTTAAGGAAAACCAAGCAGAGCACTCTGAGCACACAGCAGAGTGACTTGTCTGTGACTTCTGGTGAAGGGATCAGAGCTGCCAAGGGCTCCTGAGCCTCAGCCACAGCTTGGGCACCAGGCCACTGAATGTTCTGGGCTAGTTAGCTCAGGTTTAACACGGGAAAGGATCTGGACTCTTTCTTTTCTTGTTCCTTTCACAGATACACTGGATCTGACTGTTGCAGCTGGAAAAAACCTTAAGACTCAGAACAAAACCCAAAACGAGTGTAACCCTGCACTTTCTGCAACAAAATAAGGTACATTTCTAAATGTGAATGGCTTTTGCAGCAACACTAATATTTAATCTGGCATAAATCTTCTCTTTGCCTTCGGAGCCCCTTTGGCTGCTGGCAGCCATTGATAATGATTTCATGCTCCTGCAAACAAGCACTTCTGAAATTAAAGCCTCGCTGGTGTTGTCATGTGAGATTGCAATTCCCAGCTAAACAAGGGTGCTTTAGGAGGATTGACAGAATAATACAAAAGATTAATGCAATGTGTGTCATCTTTTTAAAGGTACCTCAAGTGTAACTAATGTGGCTTAATAAGAATATGCTTAGTTTTACAGTAAACACAAAAACAGAGGTATGTTTCAGCTCTTGTGCTATTTAGTCCCTTTTGCTCACAACAAACATTTCCCCATCATTATGGGTTTGTAACCAATAACACTTTGCCTATTTTAAGCCTGGATTTCATAGCACAGTAGATGCCTTTATCAAGTTTAATATTGAATTGGTAAAGTAGACTCTGAGTCTTGAGAGGCCTTCTTAAAATATTAAGAATTATGTTCAGATAACAATCAGAAGGCAGGAAAGAGCCTTTGTAAAATAAATCCAATGAAAGTGCACTACACAGAGCAATTAAGCTCTGCATAGAATTTCTGGTATTTTTTTCAAACACTGACCAAGAGTTTTTGAAGTTATAATGCTGTTGGCACAGACCCAGCAGAATATTCCCCTAAGAATTGTGCAAGCCTTAAAGGCTTCTCACAGAGAACTCCACTGAAGTCCTCTCAGCCTGGAGCTCAGCAAACAGAGAGTGCTTCAAGACCTTTCCACAGCCTGCAGACAGGGTTGCTATTTTTCCCTTGTGAATACCTATGAACTATTAATAGTACCTGATAGAGAAACAAGGCTGTACAGGAGGGAAGAAATGGGTTTAATTTTCCATGAACACTGTGTTTCTGGTAAGTCATCTGTTTATCTGAGTTAGGATGAAGTGGCACCACCACTAAACTGACCACAAGTAATTAAATTTACTCTTTGGATAAAAATGCTAAATACAGCCTTAGTTTTAGTAACTAACTAAATCAGGCAAGATTTTATCTTCAGGTTTTTGTGTGTTGGCATCTGTGACAGGTACCATACACGCATAATGAAATGGACAGCAAATGAGTAGACAGAAAAAACAACAAACCCCACTTTCATTCTCCTTGCCAAGCAACGCAAGCACCTTATTTTATTTCCTAACAACTGTGATGACAGCAGCCCACGAGTAACCAGACACCTGGTGGAGCAGAAGTTCTGTGTTGCACTCCGAGGGGAACAAATGGCCCAGGACAGCTGGGGCACGGCCAGCAGGAGTCCCAGGGCAGAGCTCTCACCTCAGGCACTGTGACTGCCCAGGAATGAAAGCAGCCTCCCCGGGGGAAGTGAAAGAGGAGTGTGCCACCAGCCCTCGAAGGAAAGGAGCTGTGGGGGCAGCCACCTGGAGTGGATGAGCCTCACAGCTCAGGATTTGCAAACAGAACTCAACACTTTAATAAGGGGCTGCAGTCAGGCAGAAATGCAGTGAGGTGTACAGTGAGTTTCACATGAGGCACTGCAGGGTTTGGATGGATTGCACAGGAGCTCCAGTCCCCTGCAGCAGTGCCAGAGAGGTTTAAAATCAGTTTTACATGAGGCACTGCAGGGTTTGCATGGATTGCACAGGAGCTCCAGTCCCCTGCAGCAGTGCCAGAGAGGTTTAAAATCAGTTTTACATGAGGCACTGCAGGGTTTGCATGGATTGCACAGGAGCTCCAGTCCCCTGCAGCAGTGCCAGAGAGGTTTAAAATCAGTTTTACATGAGGCACTGCAGGGTTTGCATGGATTGCACAGGAGCTCCAGTCCCCTGCAGCAGTGCCAGAGAGGTTTAAAATCAGTTTTACATGAGGCACTGCAGGGTTTGCTTTATTGCACAGGAGCTCCAGTCCCCTGCAGCAGTGCCAGAGAGGGTCTTGGGCTCTCAGAGCTTTCCTGAGGTGGGAACCAAGCCCTGCTCACAGCATGGAGCAAACCTGTGCTGAGAGGTTCCAGATTTCACCTGTGCCAGCCCAGCAAACAGGGCTGAAGGCCACGGGCAGCACAGAGGACGCCTGAGCTCTCCTCCTGTACGAGCCTGCACTTACAGGAAGCACCAGAAAATCTGATTTTCTGCTGCTCTCCTCCTCCAGTGGCAGCTCAGAATCAGTGAGCACACAGCTGCCCTCTGCACCTCCCAGGCCCTGCAGGGAACTGAGCACCTCTGCATTGGTTCAACACACACAGAATGTCAGCAGAGCTTCAGTTTGCTTAGGGTCATGCTGAACTACTGGAACAGCTACAGGAAAACTGATCTAGAAATAAGGTAGATAAAATTATATAAAAATAGCTGCTTCATTATTAATAGTCACAAACATTTTTCTTATTTTGCAGATGGAAAAACTCAAGTAACATGAATTTAAACTGGCAAGTCTTTCTAAATGTGGTTTATTTCTTCCCTTTGCCCTCACAAAGGTGTTTCCCCTTACTAATTGACTTTCTAAACTGTGACCAAAAAAAAATCACAAAGTACAAATTGTATTTCCAACACAGAGGAATAGTCAGAGGACACAAAACTGCACTAAAATAAACTATTGAAAGAGTAGATTGTTTTCCATTAGGGCTTGCAAGTATCCAGCACTAACTAGATGCCACACAAATATTTTAGGTGTCACTGCTTGAAGTTCAGTTCTGAAAGCAGTCTTACATAGCCAGGCTTCAAATGTGCAAGACAATGGTGAGCTCTGTCACTTCAATTGAGCAATATTGTATAAAAATGTATTGGGAACATCAGAGCTTACCTGTAATGACTTGAGAAGTATTTATTTTCTAACATTCCATCATTTATGACAGATACAAAAGCAGATTTGAGGCTCTTACCTGCTATACTTGCGAAGATTTCACTGAATCCAATCAGCACATATTGAGGGATCTGCCACCAGATTGGCAAATCTGCAGCATGGTATGTAACATTCCCAATTGTCTGGTTAATTGTTTTAACCTTGACAATTTTCAGTCTGTTGCTTTCCAGAATTCCTGTGTGAAAGGGGAGGGAAAAGAGCCTGACCTAAGATGCAAACATTGTTTCTCCACATTAAGAATTAAATTAGGATTCAGCCCTGCATTGCAATTAGAAATGATACAAGAGGAATATGTATTTATTTCCTGACATAAAGCATTTCAGACTATTTCTGCTGCTGTTATTTCAAGACAGAGTTGTTCTGCCATAGAATTAGTGATTATATTCTCATTCAGTAGCAATAATTATACAAACACTTAGCCCATTTCTGGATGGATCAGCTCAGAGCTCTCATGGACACTGTGCTGGGGATTTTTTAAAGACAATTTCATTTTCACAAACTACTACTTTGCACTGTTGAACCATTTCAACTGCCACCATAGTATTCATAAATTAGAAACCCTTTTGCTTATGGAAATGGCTACAGCAGTCCTGCAGAGCTATGAAAATCCTCTATGAATATGATTATGACATTTATATGACACTTTTCATCCAAAAAGATCCAAGAGCTCATTAGAGCTTGATTTACAAGCAATACATTGCATAGAAAGTACTTCATATGGGATGAAAAAGAGACAGGATAGGGTAAAATATAAGCTTTTTCAGCTTGCTCAGCACAACAGTTTAGGGTAGAAAGTGAATGTCAAATAATGCTGTGGGGTTTTGTTGAAGTTGCCCAGATTAAACGATTGACTCACAGTTCCATAAAATACACTGAATAGCTAATAATTAACAAAACTCCCTGCTGCACCCAAAAGAGACCTCTATAAAGGCACTCTTGTCTCTTATCCTTGGAAATGAGGTGAATTTATCCATCACAGTTCAGAGGAGCAGGGCTGAGCCACTTCCCTCAGGGTGGTCACCCTGCAGCCTCCCTCAGCGCTGTCAGCTCGGGCTCTGTCTGTCCTGAGCCCGACCTGCCCTCACCCTGGGGCACACAAGGTGTCCCCAGGACCCTGCAGGCCTAGCCAGGCTGCCTCGAGGCCATCCCAGCGTGTGCAGGGACTCCCTCTGCCTCCTCCCTGCCAGCTCCCATTCCTGGAGCACCCTCAGTGCCACGGCCACGTTCCGTGTGCCCTGAGCCACGCTGGCAGCACGTCCCAGAACAATCCCAGCTCCTGGTGCACAAAACAATCCCAGCTCCTGGTGCACAAAACAATCCCAGCTCCTGGTGCACAGAACAATCCCAGCTCCTGGTGCACAAAACAATCCCAGCTCCTGGTGCACAAAACAATCCCAGCTCCTGGTGCACAAAACAATCCCAGCTCCTGGTGCACAGAACAATCCCAGCTCCTGGTGCACAAAACAATCCCAGCTCCTGGTGTACAGCAAGGTTCCCAGAACAATCACAGTTCCTGATGTACAAAACAATCACAATCACAGTTCCTGATGTACAAAACAATCACAATCACAGTTCCTGATGTACAAAACAATCACAATCACAGTTCCTGATGTACAAAATAATCACAATCACAGTTCCTGATGTACAGCAAGGTTCCCAGAACAATCCCAGTTCCCGATGTAGAAAATTCCTGAAGTACAGCATGGCTCCTGCTCTCCTGTGCCTTCCCAAGTCTGTGACATAAAACCCTGAGGGAGCAGCCAGATCAGCCCCTCTGTGCTAAGTGACAGTGCCAAATGTCTCACTAACATCTGGGTTTAGCTAAAGATTGGTCTGAATTCATTCCTTCTTCATTTATTCCTTTATTCCACATTTTCTCTGTTTTCCTCACTTCTTTTTAGGTGACCCATCTTATTTTTATGTATCTTTCTTTAGCTCTTCACCTACCTCAGTGCCCTCTGAACTATGAAGAGCTGCTGTAATTAAAATAAAACTGGACTTCTTGATGTTTTAATTTTAGATAGCTGCCAAACACTTTAGAGTGGAACTTAATTGAAGTGTAAACAAAGCAGTAGAGTCATCTAAGAGCTCAGACATAATTTTATTTATTTACACTCAACACAGAACTGTTGCACCTCAAAACATCAAGTCATCTTAATGTGTTTATACTCTTACAAAATAAGCACTGAGCCACCTAGGAGCACAACTACATATACCAAACTTTGCCATAAATTCATCTTTGAAGTACTTCAGAATCTGGAATCTATTGATTCTTCCCTTAAGACTTTGATAGACAAGTTTCATATTTAATTTTACACTCTTAGTAGTTAAAATAATCTGAACTTCTTGCTATAATGGTTTAAACTCCATAAATGAAGTAGATTTTCCAGCTGAATAACCTTGAACATTGCTGCTCAGAATTCACCATAAGATGCGTGAAGCACAGCAGATGTTCATTAAATCTAATCAGTTGTATTTTAATACAGTTTATAAAATATTTTAAATAATCTAACCAATCTAACAGGCAGCCTGAGTAGTGTCCACAACTAATGGCTGTTAGATAAGCAAGTCAAAATGGAAATATGGCACAAACAAATATTAGATATTGCAATGACTGCAAATTCTTGACATTTTTGTGTGTTTAAGATTTCATTCAGTGTCCCTCTCAAAGGCAGTGGTTGGAAGTGATTGTGTATTTTAAGGATGCTAAAACATGGCAGCATATCACTTAATGAGAAAATAAAAATTGAATGAAACCTAGAAACCGACACCTCGCTAGAAATAAACAGTTTCCTAAACCCCAAATTTGTCACAACTGAAGCCCTTAAATTCCTGTTATGGTGAAGAGATGTCAATTTTCTCCAAAAGGTTAAACTTTCCAAACAATCACCCAAATAATTCACCTTTCCAGTTTCTACTGGGGCAGGCCTGGGGAGGATCAAACCAACAAAAGCATTTGTTGCATTTGTAGGTGAATTGAAAAAAGCATCAGACACTTTCAGGAATTCTGCTGTAGGAACCCATTCCCCAGCTCAGCCATCACAGCTTGATGAGCTCTTCCCCACTAGAATAAAGACAGATATTGCTGGTTTTGAATTCCCTCAGATGTGAGCCCACAGGTTCTATTTAAAGAGCTGACATTTAAGTGTTTTACATCATCCTCCCTGCAGCAGCAGTGTCCCAAGAAACACGGAATGAGAGAAACACTTCTATTTAACTTTAAACGACTTTGCTTGAAGAACTTTCCTTGCCCACAAAGTGACCTTGGCCTAATAATTACCTCTCTCATTGAAAGAAATCTTAATAACCATACAAAGTGTCCCTCTCCCTAAAATACTGGGGATCCCAAGTGCTGCAATGAATTTATTTAATGCTGTAATGCTTTATCAGGATGTTCATTACAGTGATGCTGGTGAGGGCTATAGATTCTGTGAAGCATTGCTCAGAGATGTTCAGTTCCACATCAGCAGCACTTAACAACTTGAAATCATCTCCAAAGCAGCTGATTTATGGGGCCAGCAGAGCTGCCATCTTTTCCCTTTCATGCTACAGCTCAGTTATTTTACACTACACTAATTCCCAAACATTAGGGAACAGGAAGATGGGGGGAGAAAACCCAAAGTGGGAGGAAACTCTCGTTCAGCCTTAACCTAACTTTATTATTTCAGAGCGGGGGAAAGGATTTTGGGTAAAATTTCAGCTTTGTTATACTTTTAAGTCAAAATGTATGAAGAAACATTTTTAAAGGGCATATGCAAAGTCTGCTTCAGGCAGGAAAAATGGTCCAATTTTATTGCAAGTGTTCAAAACAGTTTAGTAAATTGTTGGATACAATCCCCTTTATTGAGGGAAATGCATCCATGAAGGCACATTCCAACTATCCCACTAAAAACCATCTGAATAATGCTGAATTAAATATTCACACAGCTCTTTGAAAAATGCTGTTGCAGTGAGCTGAACAATTCACCATGTCAGGAGATGTCCAGGTCGTTTTCTTACCTGCAGCAAAGGCAGAGCACATCACAAAGAACATTCCAACTGCAATCCTCTTCAGCGAGGATGGCAGCAAGCCATTCCTCTTCAAAATGGGGTCCACCACTTTGTCTTTTAGGGGTATGAGGATCAGGATAAGCACTGCATCAAACATGGTCAGCCAGGCTGCTGGGAACTGAAAGGGGAGATGACTCCAGTTGGCAATTTCATACTTAGGTGGTAATTTTTACTATTATTTTACAAATAAGGTTTTGATTGAACACTTTGATCTGAAATAAACAGCAATGCACTGACAGACATTGTGAAAAGTCAAATGAGAGTGTTTAAAAGCTGAAGAAAATACTCAGCTATTCAGGTTTTCATTGAATCTGGCTGCTCATACATCTCTAAGCCCAGTTTCTCATCTGACAGAGTTGAACTTTTTCCCTAATTCAGTCATGAAAAATATTTAATAACCAAGCTCTGTCTCCTATTAACCTTAGAACTATCAGAAATATGCCACAGAAGAGCAGAAACACTCTTACTAATGTAAATGCAAAGTTCAATTAAAATCAAGTTACACTTGTCAAATGACTAGAGAGGGTGGTGTAACACATGTAAATCCTGTAAGTCCTGGGTTTTACTTCTCTGTACCACTTCTGCAATCACATGATGCCAGCCTTTCTTGAAAAGTATTGATTGAAAAGCTTCTTTCAATATGCTGCAGGTAAAGTGATTATTGATCAGGCAGTCTAAAGTAACAAATGTGTCTCAGATTCCAAATGTATCACTGGAGGATGGGGATTCATTCCTACTGGGATTGCAGGAATGCTCCAGTCCTGCTCTGGAAACTCAGGGCGTGGAGATCCATCAGCTTTCTCCAGAGGTCACACTTTGGCCGCTGAAGGACAAAGAAGCTCTGGATGACAGCAGTGAGAGTTACCTGAGTGCATCAGAGCAGGCTGGTGTGAGCCCCAGAGCCCTGGTGTGACAAACTCTGGGTGTGCATCGTGCTCCTGAATCCCCAGAGGCTGGGCCCCTGATCCCCAAAGGCACTGCCTGCAATTCCTGTACCTGCTGACAGTTTGCATTCCCACTAAGGGGCCCTGGCACGGCTCTGCCCTGCTCACCGTGTGGATGGAGTTGGTGTCGTTGGAGATCTCGGGGATTTTCAGATGCAGACTCTGCAGTACATACGTTGTCTGCATCTAGCATGAGGGAAGAGGAGTTGAGGTTACTTGGACAAGGAGTGCTGAGAGCAAGACGTTTTTCATTTTGTAACCATTAACAAAGATTATACCAGAGGTGAAATGTTAACACAGCAAACTGAAAACAATTACAGTCAGAACATCATAAGAATTTTTAACCTTGTAGCTATTTTTACTAAGAACACAAAGAATCATTTGTGTGTCTTTGAAAACAATTTCTGCATTGTTTCTTTTGCCCAAAATGTATCAGATATTCTGAATCATCTCCATAAGGCAGAACCTGAAAATTAAAATGAGGTCTAGAGCAGTAAGCCTGACCTATATGAACCAGCTGCAAGATGAAACACAGCACAGCATTTAAGAGATGTGAATTTGTACAACTGTGAGTCTTACTACAATTGTAATGATTTTATTTTTTTCTATTATTAGGTCAAAATATTATTTGAGAGCATTCCCTAGTAGTCATTTTTCATCTCTCAACTTCAAGGTAAGTTTCCTATTTATAAGAGAACACCCCGAAAATGTTAAATTTTAGAAATTTAGTTAAATTTAGAAATTATGTAAAATATAACTGTAACCATTTGGAACTACTCACTTGAAAATACACTGTCCAGTAAGGTATTAAAGCCAGAAAGACAGGGATAATCTTGACAAGAGCTTTCACATCCTCCACCTTATCTTCTCTGAAGGGGCCCCCCCGAGACAGCTTGGCCATCTCGAAGAGGCTTTGCTTGCGAGGCGGGTGCAGCACTCCCTGGCCTTCGCTTGGGAGAAGGATTTGAGATGTTCAGTCACACAGAACTGGCAATCTTCCTTATAGAAAGCTAATGCATTTCCAAAATGAGTAATTCGTGTAAGGTACAGCAACACAGCCAGGCCAGAATGGATCCCCAGCAGGTGGAAACACGAGAGGAAACATTCTGCCGTGGAGTTTCCTTATTTCCCATCCTCCCCACACAGCCCAGCCCTAAACAACTGGCAGAACTTGGAGTAACCTGCATTTTGTGATAGTGCTGGTTAAGTCACTGAACTGTTTGGCAATCTGAACACATGAAACCCCACTGCAGAGGCACCTGACACCTCTTACCAGTGACTCAACTCAACCACCAGTTATCCATGGGCAGCTCTTAACAGTGGAAGAATTTTGGCTCCCCACCAAGCTACTTACAGCATTAAGTGCAGATGACAGTGCTTTTCAAACCAGAAGGCAGCCACAAACTCATCTGCCAGAGAAGAAAGTGAACTAATGCTGAGAGCAGCCCAGCCAGGCTGTAGTACACCCTCAGGAAGGCTGAGCTGGCAGGACACAGAGCTCAGCTGACACCATGGCCTGGCTGCAGGGACACCCAGGGGTCTCACTGCGCCTCCTCCATCCCCCAGCTCCCAGAAAGCAGCTCCAGCACTCCAGCTCCCAGAGCAAACCCGCCAGGGTGAGCTAAGGACTTCACTCCTGGGCTGACTGAATGAGGGCACACAGAAGAGCTCATCACAAACCTGTTTGCTGAGTGCTCCCCGTGGCTCTTCTTGGAGCAGCAGGAGTATGTGAGGATTCTGAACATGTCTGTGAAGGCACTGCCATCGGGGGGTTTGGTGATGAAGAAGCTCTGGCCACACAAGAACACCATGAAGGAAATGCCAATGCAGACTGTTGGGATGCTGTATCCGATCACAAAGCTCACGTTCTGCTGGATGTAGGCAATGCCTCCCAGAGACAGGATAGCTCCCAAATTAATGCTCCAATAAAACCAATTAAAAAACCTTCTTGTGGCTTCTGGACCCCGGTCTTTGACCTGGAGAAGATTAAAAGCAAGCCCTTCAGTTTCTGAAGAAAATAAGGCTAAGCAGAATTAGAATCTTTGAATTAGAATTCAAACAATGCACTGAAGAGCTCAGCTTTCATTCAGAGTCACACTGGAATGATTTCAGTGTTTTGGGCTTCACATGTATTTGATGAGATGACACCTCAGTAAGAGCTGCACCATTATGTGAGTAACCTTCCAGAAGCTCAGCACAGGGATAGAAAAGGCACACTACTGAGAGACACAGCTTCCCCAGAGAGGCCATTCTGATCTCTACTGCCCTGACTCTCACTGGGTCATTTCTCTACAAAAAGCTCCCTCAGATTCACATCCCAGTCCACAGGAGTTTAGTAACTATTTTTCAGTAACAAAAAGTTAAGCTGCCTAAAAATTAACTTATTGCCACAATTGTTTCTTCTAACTGTATTTACATAACAGTTAACACTATTCCATTTTCTAAGCCTCAAATGAATACTTGGTAATTAAACAACAAATTTAATTTTTAACACAGTATTAATTCCTCTCATCAGAACACAAACTGAGCACTTGTCCTTCAGACCTTTAAAAAAATTAATTAAATTTGGGTTGCCTGAGGATCACAAGGCCCAAGTAAATATTTATCCCTGTGAGTCAGTGCTGTTCATAGTGTTATTTTTTCTGTCTCTCCAGTGGAAGTAAAGACATCCCTGGTTTACAGAACTATCCTGTACAGTTTCACCATCCCTCTTTATTATTGTCTATTGTAAGTTACCCCACACTTTGTAATTCAGTTCAAGGAACCCAGCATCACTCATAAGAGGTGATGTAAGAGAAATGAAGCAAATTAAAATCTGAAATACATTAAAAAGATCAAGTAGTCTGCAGAAGAATCCATAATACCGTGTTGTCAGTGGCTGACGACTGAAAGGCCATTAACAGTGGCCAGCAAGTCAGTGCCATGCACCAGCCTGGCTGAGCCAGTTATTTTTCATTTGTAACTGCAGATTTCCCCTCCTCATTTGCCACATCTCCAACAGACCCATATTTAGTTTGCAGTATGAAAAGCAAGCTGTGCCTTTTAAATGAGTTTTTAACACTGCCAGTTCTGATTAACAGCTTCGGGTTTCCCAGTGGTGCACAAACCCATCTGTAGCATTTAGCCAGCCCCACAGAGGAAATGTTGAAGTATCTATTCCTGTGCACAGTTTATAGCACTGTCAGGCATGCAGGTGCATCTGTTAGAATGTCAAACTCAATCCTGGAGACTGAGCCCAAGAAATTCTCCCTCTCCAGCTTCAACTTGGTACTCAATTCCCAACTTTCATCAGCTGCAGCAGTGGAGCAATCTAGGAATTCCTCCTAAAGCCCAATGAGCAGCAGGATATTAGCAAATTACACAGAACACTGCTCCAACTTCTGTAAGTGTTAGCAATGTGTTTGATGGAGTTTCCGTTTCTTCATCACAAAGTCTCAGTTCTCTTATTTCTGCAAGGCAGATGACTTCTCATCCTCCCTCTTGCACATGACCTTGCTGACATCTTTACAAAGGAGAGCTGGCAGAAGAAAGCACACTTTGATGCAGGTAAGAACAGGGAGGCACACCATGAGCCTTCTGTCAAGCATTATCCCAGCCTCCCACCATTAGCTCCTGAAAACTTCCTGAACCAAGGATGGCTTCTCTCTGCTTAATCAATGCAGCAGCTCTCCTCTCCACGAGCTTGTGTAACCTGCCTCTGAACCCAGGTCAGCCTTCAGAACCCACAGCATCCTGTGCCAAGAGCTGCACAGTAATGACACAGTGGGAAGGAGTGCTCCACTCGCCTGCTTTGAACCTGCCCTGTCTGAGCCTCGCTGCTTTCACCCTGCTCCAGGAAACGGCACCGACAGCTGAGCTCCATCCATCCATCCACCTCCACCCCATTCCTGCTCCAGAGACAGCCCAGCTCCATCCATCCACTTCCACCCCATTCCTGCTCCAGAGACAGCCCAGCTCCATCCCATTCCTGCTCCAGTGACAGCCCACTTCCATCCATTCCTGCTCAGACAGCTGAGTCCATCCATTTCCATCCCATTCCTTCTCAGACAGCTGAGCTCCATCCATCCATCCATTTCCACCCCATTCCTGCTCCAGAGACAGCCCAGCTTCATCCATCCATTTCCACCCCATTCTTGCTCGAGTGACAGCCCATTTCCACCCCATTCCTGCTCCAGAGACAGCCCAGCTCCATCCCATTCCTTCTCAGACAGCTGAGCTCCATCCATTTCCACCCCATTCCTGCTCCAGAGACAGCCCAGCTCCATCCATTCCTGCTCCAGTGACAGCCCAGCTTCATCCCATTCCTGCTCAGACAGCTGAGCTCCATCCATCCCATTTCCATCCCATTCCTGCTCCAGAGACAGCCCAGCTCCATCCATTCCTGCTCCAGAGACAGCCCAGCTCCATCCATTCCTGCTCCAGAGACAGCCCAGCTCCATCCATTCCTGCTCCAGAGACAGCCCAGCTCCATCCATTCCTGCTCCACAGACAGCCCAGCTCCATCCATTCCTGCTCCACAGACAGCCCAGCTCCATCCCGTTCCTGCTCCACTGCTGGCACAAACCACTGTCACATTTTCCTTTTCGCTGCCTTTTCAGAGGTAGGAAATTTGGACTGATTTGTGATTCCTCACCTGGAAACTACTGACCATGTCTGTGGCCCTTCCTGGAAACTTCCCTCCCCGTCTCCAGGGTCCTTTTTGTAACAGTGACCAAAAGGAAAGCAGTGCTCAGAGGATAGACAAACCACAGACTGAGAATGCAAAGAATCCATCTCCTCCTTCTTTATCAAAGCATATATCTGCACTAAAAATCACATCACAGCCACATCTGAAATGCCACTACAGCATTTAACTGGCAAACATTAATAACTGAATAAAGGTCCCACTGAATACCTGGTGGAATATCTTCTCAAAGACAAAGAACTATGAAGATGTCTTGTCAAAACCCTGCATGAAAGGAACATGACCACTCCAAAGTTCCTGCCAGCAGTAGTTCTCATTTGTTCCTGCAGTCAACTGACAGTCACAAGTGACAAATGTAACAAACACCCCAAACTCACCCCAGCCACACAGCAGAGCAGGGATGGAACAGAGGAGCCTGTCCTTGTCCTTAGCCTACCAAAGAAGGTACAATGACAAGAGTTCTGTGCAGTCAAATTCACAGACTCCTCACCCTCTAATCCATCACTGCAGACAACCACTTATTCTGTGAGACCACCTGAGAGAGCTGGGTAGCTGAGCTCCACAGTATCACTCAGCTGCTACATCATTTCCAAGTTTTATACTGAAATCCGGCAAGCCCACAGACAAAGTCTGCTCCTCTCCCATCTGTTATTACTGCCCTTGTGAATGCCACAACTTGTTTCAAACGTGTTCTTTGCAGAGCCTTCGAGGTCCACAGGCTCATGAGAAGTTTGACAGCAGCAACAACAAAACAAGTTGCAGTCAGGGACCTTCAAATCTTTATACATGGCTCCCCATCCTTATCCAGGGGCTGGAAAATCTATGCTCTACAAATAAATAAATGCTGAAAATCACTCTAAAGCCATCTTTACAGCAGCAATTCCCAACAGCAACTGTGAACCACCGATATCAGCAGAGCTGGGAGATGTGTGGCAGTGGTGGCCTGGTGGGTTTGTTGGCTGTTAGCAGCTCAGAGGGCAGCCACGGCGTGGGTGAAACCTGGCCTCCCTCATTGCCCTGAAACAGAGCCAGCTATAATTAGAACCATTATGGCTGAGACCAGATTAGGAGCCTGCTACTATTCTGGCCTCGGTGCTGAAGCAGCTTTCACAATAATGACCAGCAGTCCTGTTGTTTCCTAACTGCAGAAAGTCACAGGCTGCTCCGGGGAACGGGAAGTGGCAGCAAACACTCGCTGGAAAGGGGAACTGGGAAGTGCCAGGTTATGGGATCACATGGTCAGAAACACCATTAGAACCATCCCTCAGACTCACACAGCACCCTGGAGCAGCTGCAACCTCTAGAGAAACATTTATAAACACACCTGAGAAAAGCTGCTCTGGCCCAGCTTTGCAGGAACTCTTTTTGCTAAGCTGAGTGCTGGGAGTTACTCCATCCTAACTCTACTCTAACAGCCCTTGTAAAAGCACTCAACAGAGAGTTAGGAACCACAGCTCAACTTCAGAGAAAAGTACTGCAATTCAGCTTCTGATCTTCCACAAAGTGGTTCTGCTAAATAAAGATCTTTCATTATACAAGAGCTCTCCACCCAAATTCAATAGACACATTAAAGCTGAAAAATTCACACGGTAATTTAAGAGATCTGCAATGAAATACAATTACTGTTCTGAAAGGTGCCAACTAGAGTACATGATACACAATTCATCCTTTCCTTTGGGGAAAGAGGACAAATCCTATCAGCACAGATCCAGCCAAAAGACGTCTGCAATGTGCTCTGGCCTCCCAAGAACGTGGCTCTGGGATGGACTTTATTCTCAGATACAGATAGATGTACACAGCTATATGGATATACACTCATCTCCCCAACAGCTTTCTACATTCCTCTGCTGGGAAAAGGCACCCAAGAGGGCCCCAAGCTGCACTCCAAGGTAAGGGGCATGCTGGAATATATTTAACAAGAAATAAGCCAGAAAAAGAGAAAAAGGGAAAAATTCAGGCCTCAGCAGAGCTCCACTGATTATTATGGCCCAGAAAGGAGTGTTTCTTTTGCTTCACCCTACATAAATCACTGTGAATTATCTGCAAACCCAGCCAAAAGCTGCTCTCCTTGAACTCCTGGGGGAAAAGCCTTTACAAAACCCAGCTACAACAGCTACACTTCCATTGGCAATGGCTCTTCTTTTGCTCTGTTCCTGCCATTATTTATCTCCCATATTTAACTTTCATAAAGCGTTCTGGGGATAAGCAGTCAGTTTTGAAAAACACCTTACAAGATAAAGTCATATTAAAGCAATTTCACTGGATGGGCTCAGGCTGGCTTAAGCAGAGCTCATGCACTGGGGACACACAATCCTGGGCTATAATAATGTTTTACATTTATATACTGCCTCTCACCCAGAATTCAGAATACACGGAATGCCAAAGAATGACAAATGCAAACTGCACAACAGAGAACAGAGCTATGCTTGGCAAGGATTCTGTGGTGGATTCTCCCTCTCTCAAAGAATTCATGGCATTTCTGATACCTGCTCTAACCAGAACTCAGTGAGCCAGCACTGGACTTTCAGTTTTGTTAGAAAAGCTGCTCAGCAGTACCTGAGCATGCTGAAATTCTCTGTTTACGAAGCAGAAATCACATTTCAACCTCCACAGCCAGCACACTGCCTCAGCACAGCACTGTAAAACAACTACATGTAACAGCATTCCAGCTGAGTGAAGTGCAGGTTGCCTCTCAGAGTTTTCTGTGCAGCCCCTGGGCTCTGCAGGGCTGACCCATGGATGGTATCACTGTGGCGGGTCCCCACGAGCTCGTCTGACAGGATGTGTGCTTAGGGAGCAGCCCAGGTGATGTCTGCCCCGGCCAGAGCAGCTTCCCCATCATGTGATGCAGCACGAGCCTGCACAGAAATGCCCCTCAAGGGCAGCGCAGGGCACAAACACCAACAGCATGGAAAGTGCTGCTTCTGCAGGATGGTAAAGGCCTCTGCCACTGCCTTTCAAGGCCCACGTCATCCTTGTCACAGCTACAGTGTGTGTCCTGTACTTCATCCGAAGAGCTCCGAGGTCACAAACTCACCAGTGAGGACAATTAACAGTCCACTTAATGGCCATGAAGTGTTCAAGCCAAGTCCTCAAGCTGGTGATGGCCGAGCCAGCTCAGACCCCACAGAGGGTGAGGGTAACCCCAGGCAGGATAACCAGGAAACCAGGGGTCATACGGGACCTGCCACCCCACAGGCACCAAACTTACCCCAAACACGGCCCAGCCCAACAAGCTGCTGGACGAGGCCATTCCCTCCCAGGCCGAGCCCCTGCCGAGAGGGCAGCGGGCCGGCAGTGCCCACCCCTGCCGCCATACCCGACCTGGTCGGCCCCGAACGGGGTGATGTTGGCCTTGACCGAGCCGACGCCCAGCCCCACGAGGACCAGTCCCACGAAGGTGGCGGCGGCGCAGTAGCGGGCGGCTCCCAGCTGCGAGCAGGGCGGCCGGCTGGCGTTGGCGGCCGGCCAGGAGCAGTTCTCCACGGGGAAGAGCGGGATGTCCCCGCAGAGGCCCTGCCGCGTGTGCGGCGCGGCGATGACCGGGAAGGCCAGCATGCCCAGCAGGTAGAGCGCCATGCTGAGCAGGATGGTGCCGAACTTGCCCAGCAGCGCGTCGGCCAGCCAGCCGCCGAACGGCGACACCAGGTAGGTGATGCCCATGAAGAGCAGCAGCGCCTGGCTGGCCTGCGCGCCCTCCCAGCCGTAGGGCGGCCCGTTCAGGAACAGCACCAGGTTGGACGTGATGCCGTAGAAGGCCACTCGCTCCAGCAGCTCGGCCAGCAGCACGGCGGCGCAGGCCAGCCGCCGGCCCTGGAAGGCGCTGCTGGCCGCCCGCCCGCGCTCGCCGCTGCCCAGCAGCGGGCTGCGCTCCCCCGCCTCGGCGCCGTCCATGGCCCCGCGGCCGCGGCCCCGCCGCGCTCCCGGCCCGCCCGCAGCGCCCGCCGCCGCGCCGGGCCCGCCCCCGCCCAGCGGCGCCGCGCCATTGGTGGGAGGCGCTGTCACTCCGCTAGCGCCCTGCCCCGCCCCCGGCAGCGGCGCGGCGCCATTGGTGGGAGGCGCTGTCACTCCGCCCGTCCAGCCGTCATATGGCCGGGTGGGGCGCGGCGGGGCGGAAGTGGCCTGGCCGTGAGGGTGTCCGTCAGGACGGGCGGGAGCGGGGGAGGTTCCTCAGGGTGTCCGTCAGGACAGCGGGGAGGTTCCTCAGGGTGTCCGTCAGGACGGGCGGGCACCGGGGAGGTTCCTCAGGGTGTCCGTCAGGGCACCGGGGAGGTTCCTCAGGGTGTCCGTCAGGGCGGGCACCGGGGAGGTTCCTCAGGGTGTCCGTCAGGACGGGCACCGGGGAGGTTCCTCAGGGCTGGTCTGAGGAGATTCCTCAGGGGTCCCTCAGAGCAGGCGGGAGGTCCCTCAGGGTGTCCGTCAGGGCAGCCGGGAGGTTCCTCAGGGCTGCTCTGAGGAGGTTCCTCAGGGTGTCCCTCAGGGTGTCCGCAGTGCCCGGCCGGAGCTGGGCACCCCGGGTGTGCCGTCCCTCTCCCGCTTTGGCCCGGTGCCGCAGGGAGATGGGCTCGCCCCGAGTCCCCGGAGCGGCTCGGTGCCAGGGAAGGGAGCTGTGGCTGGCCCGGGCAGGGTCGCGGCGCAGGAAGGTGCCCGGTGTGTGCGGTGTCTGCGGGCTGGCAGGACCCACCGCCGCCCTGGGCAGCTGGCCTCCGCGCTGCCATCCTTGGTGAAAAGGCCTCTCCACGGAGAGGTGGAGCTTCGGTTCATGGGCATCGTACCTCATCCTGCGGCTGGGCACCACTGAAAAGAGCTGGCACCAATGTCTTGGCACCCGCCTCTGAGATTGTTACATGCATTAATGAGATCCCTTCTCAGCCTTCTCGAGAATAAACACATTCTCTCAAAAGAGATGTTCCAGAGCCCAAATCATCTTTTTTTTAGTTTCTTTTTTTTTTTTTTTTTAGGGTTATTTAATGCTACAGTTAAAGATTGTCTCACAGCAAGGCCTTTCAGCAGGAAAAGGTGATAAATGTGTGCTGTAAAGGCTGCTTTTATCCGTGTTTTTATCTGTGTTTTTATACGTATTTGAGCCCGGCTCAGCGCCCAGGATGTGCCTGGTGACTCAGGGGTGGGAGCAGCAGCTGGGTGTGAGGGCATGCAGGAATTGTCCAGGCACACATGGAGGGTGAACACTGATTTCCGTAGGACAAAGCATGGTTAGCATGGTGGTTAAAACGGGAGAACATCCGTCAGCGGTTGCAAGATTGCAGCCCTGAGATGTGCTGCAGTTCCATCACACACGTTGAGGTTGTGAATGCATGGAATTCTCTTCAGCAGCAGATCTTAAAGTCTTGGTTTTGGCCAGAACAAAGTGGGTTAGACACTGCTGGTTGTGTGTTTTCAGTGAAAAAGTTAAGTTTATTGACGTCATGCAGTTACATACCAAACATTTAGGCATGACTTACTTTGGAGCAGTGTGGAGCAAGTGATGCTTGTAAAAGTAAATACAATAATTCTGTAATGGGCCTTTGTAAATAACATATGCCATAAAAATTACTCATTACATATATTTGTTTTCTTAAGTAGTTAAGAAATATCATGACAAAGGACAATGAGGAAAAAGCAACGAGCTGTACATTTCTCTGTGAACTACAGTAACACGACCCATTCTGTAACAAAATTACATTTCATCTTTTCCTAGCTTAATACAGTATCACCATACTAACTGTGATTGCACTTTGTGAGGAGTTTAGTAGTATTTTCAAAGTAATAAAGCACACTTTGTACTACTGTGTCTTATGTTTTAAACCCTCCATAATTTCCCTTGGTGAGTGAGGTGAGATTTCCGTGTTGACCTATCCCACTGGTACAAACACCAACAATGCTGAGCAGCAGTTGAAATGTACATTAAAATGTTGAAATGTACATTAAAATGTTGAAATGTACATTAAAATGTTGAAATGTACATTAAAATGTTACTTAACTCTTCAGGTACAGAGACGTGGGCACTTATTAAAATTCACAAGTTGCTGTTAGAACACACATTCTCTCTGGAAGTACAGCAGGAAGCAGGTTTTCCTTTCCCTCCAAACAATACCTAGCTACAGTGTGTTTAAAACCTCATTCTGATTCATCCACAACCCTTTCTGAGCACACTGAGTGCAGCTGTGTCTCTACAGCAATGCATCATGCACATCCCTGTTTTCAAACACAGTGCTGCACATCTCCAGGTTATTTTTTCAGTCAAAGCCTCTACAGCGTAAAGCCAGAGTTATCATAAATTGTGAAAACATGTTAAAATCTCTTGGAATGTTTCCTTTATTTCCTCTTTATTTCTCAGACGACTGGTTGAGTTTCCTCATTTCTCACGGAGCTGGCTTTGTCTTACTTTAATGTCTGCGTTTTTTCTTCTTTGTGTTGCACACTAAACGTGTTGGGCAGCTTTGCTAACCCGAAATGTGGCTTTCAGAGCCACGGGCAGGTGCCCTGCTGCAGAGTCCCCAGTTTTGGTGACACAGGCTGCTCTGGGCACGCACTGCCAGAGCTGCCTGCTGTGGCACACCTGGATGTGTCACCTGGACACCCTGGAACCAGCAGGGCAGAAATGCACCCGTGTGACAGCTCTGTGACAGCTGAGGAGCCCAAACATGCTCCAATGGGCCACTCCAAGGCTGGAACCCTGGCCAGGCTGACTGGAGCCCTCCACATCTCAGCAGGAGTGGGATTTCATGCCAGAAACACTTTCCAGATGGTGACAAAACCATTCTAGAACCAATGGTTTGGGTCTGCCTTCCCTTAGATTAGCATTTACTCTCTTTTTAGCATTTCTGAAAAATGTGTTGCTCTTCAAGCTTGCAGCTACAATTTTTAGTTCCACTGGAGTTTGAGGCAGTCTAAGGAATGTTGTATTGAATCTAAGGGATAACTCAGTGAGATGCAGTTAACACAGCTCTGCAGCATTAAGATTCCTTACCAAAACATGAGCCTGCCTACCAAAATGTTTACAGTTTGCCAGAACCCACTCCAGTGTGTGTTTTTGTCACTTCTAAACCCTCCGTTTCAAAACACCTGTTAGCCTCAGGAATCCACACAAATTATTGGAAGAAGTACTCTTTCAAAAACGAATAATTCAATGTTTCTGCATGTGGCATATTTTTTCTCTGTCTACCTGACAGTGAAATTTGACCAATGAGGCACTACAGGTTTTTGAAGACCACTTTTCCCCGTCTTCTCCAGCCTTTGGGGAAGCTGGCATCTGTGTGACCCTGTGGTGAATTATATCAGGCAATCAGACCAGGTTATAAGCAAAAAAGTGAGTTTTGTGTCCAATCAGCCCCCTTCTCATCACCACCAGTGCCCTGCACCTGTTCTCAATATTTTACAAATGTTGGAACACGTTCAGGTGGGTATCTGCCATCAGCCACCTGTTTCCTGTTCATCTCCCAGTTGGCCTCTCGCCTTCCTGCCTGCTGCCCCACTCAGCTTTTTTGTGCTTCTGGCCACAACTGGGCTGGACCCTTTTATCCCGAAAACTGGCTTGCTGCTTTGGGATATCGTTTTCTCCCAGTTCAGGTTTGTTCTTTTTTCTTCCCTGTTTTGTTGTAGCTTTGGGTTCTGCCTGTTGTGGTTTCTTACCAGACCTCTCCCTGGTCTCACACACCTTTGGTTCTGCTCCATTTTGTGACCTTCCCGATGCTGGCAGTGCTCTTTGACCATCCCATTGCCTCACTCTTCGGACTAGCACATTCCTCTGGCTGTCCTGGTGCTTGGCATCCTGGCCACGTTTAGATTTTCTCCTAACGGTGTTCCTGCACCGAGCACGAGGCACGCCCTGGGTGCAATCAGGAGGCAGAGGCTGTGATGCTCCCTGGGGAGGCCTTTGAGTTAGCGTTCCCCGGCTATGATCCGAGCGTGCCACCTCAGTGCCTGCGTGCCACCTGAGGGCACACAGCGCTGTCCGGAGGGCTGGCAAGGCACCAAGCCCTGTGGCTCGGTAGCCAGGTGCCCTGTGCCCGGCAAGGCCGGCGCACCCCCGCGCGGTCGGTGCTCGGGGCCGCGGCCGCTCCGCAGCGCCGTTTCCGGGCCCGCGGGCAGGTGAGGCGGCGGCGGGCGGAGCGGAGCGATGAGGCTGCTGCTGCTGGCGTGTCTGCGGGCACAGACCGGCAACGCCACCACGGCCGCCAGGATCCGGTGAGGGCGGCTTGGGAAGGATGCGCTGCGCTCCGAGCCCGCCATGCGCGGCCCGCGCTGGCGCACGGCGGCGGCTCCAGGGCCGGGGGTGCGGGGAGCGGCTCCACGGCCGGGGGTGCGGGGAGCGGCTCCAGGGCCGGGGGTGCGGGGGATGGCGGCTCCACGGCCGGGCTGTGCGGGGAGTGGGGAGCGGCTCCAGGGCCGGGGGTGCGGGGAGCGGCTCCAGGGCCGGGGGTGCGGGGGATGGCGGCTCCACGGCCGGGGCTGTGCGGCGGCTCCACGGCCGGGGGTGCGGGGCTGTGCGGCGGCTCCACGGCCGGGGCTGTGCGGGGGACGGCGGCTCCAAAGTCGACATGTGCGGGGGGCGGCGGCTCCAGGCCGGGGATGTGCAGGGGGTGGTGGCTCCAGGCTGGGGGTGTGCGGGGGGCGGTGGCCGAGCCCGGCGGGGCCGGGGACACCGCGGGTCCGCCCCCGCTGCCCGGCGGAGCCCGCCCGGAGCGGGGCGCGGCCGGAGCAGACCCGGCTCCTCTCGCCCCGCAGCGTGCCCCGGGTCCCGCACAGCCCGGCGGGCAGCGGCTGCCCTGGCTGCGGTGGCACAGGCGGTGTGACAGCGGCAGGGCAGTGCCACGGGCGGCAGGGCAGTGCCACGGGCAGCGGGGCTGTGCCGGGGCCGCTCCGTGGCTGCCCCCGCTGCGGGCTGTGCCGTGCGGCTCTCCGGGGATGGGACACGGCGCCGCAGCGCTGGGAAGTGGCACGGGCGAACAGAACCGCAGAAATGTTGCTGATGTCCCCGTTTAGCTTTTTCTGTGACGTGGGAAAGGGACGTGGCTGAGAGCGTTGCTGCTGGGGCTTCACTGTGCGTGGCAGCTAGGAAAAAACTAAGTCACTGTAAAAATAAAACAATTTCCCAATAGTTTTGTCCTCTTGAGGCCCGAAATAATGATTTGGTTTCAGCTTATCTAACAGTCATCCACAGTTTAGTTGTTCATCTTTGCATGAATCTCTTGGGATATTCTGCTGTAACAAGTTTTCCCTGACCTCAATCTGTGCATTATCTCAGATGTGATGTTACCCATAGAAGCATCCTCAGACATCAAGGTTTCACACTGCTTGTGCCATTCCAAGCACAGCCTTAGACTTCTGCAGGGCTGCTGTTGTATAAGGTGTGGTGGAACCTATCTGCTGGTCCTGTCAGTCACCCAGGCACTAAAACCATCCTGTGCAGACATTTCTATCCAATAGTGGTTTTCTTAGGACTTTATGCCATTAAAAAAAAACCCACAAAACCTCTATGTGTGGCCAAAGGCTTGGCTGAGTCACTTCTAACACTCATCTGCCATACCTGAGCTTATGTGCACATGGTAAACTTTGTATCATGTGTGTTAATGCACATAAAATACATATTCCAGTTAATATTTGGCCTCAGCTGTGGCTGTGTGTGTGCTTAGGAAGTTTTGTTCAATTTTTTTAGAATGTTGAACTTTTGGTTAAATATAAATGAAACAATGACGTTGTCTCTGGGTTGAACACTTGCCAGCACAGATTAATTTTATGGCTTAATATCACAGTGTATGCTCTGTTTATGGTGTTACAGCTCTTCCAATAACTGCTTCATCTTTTCATAAATAAGATACTCATTTCCTGAGTTTAAAGTAAGTGGTGACAAAGGTACCAGAATCTAATTTGGCTAAAAATCAACTTGCTAAAACAAGTGGTATAATGAATGTGCTGTGGGCTTTCTTCCTATTGGTGTGCATCATCTTTAATCACCTTAAAAAATATGAGCAATGAATAAATACAGCACTAAGCCAAAGTCTGTGCTTAGGCCGCCATTGTTCAGCCTTAGAAATGAGATCAAAGAGGGTGTCAAGGAAGAAAAGAAATTATTCTTCCCTGCCCCTTGAAATGTTTTGTTCATCTTTTATTACTTGGTAGTAAGGAGGAATAGAAATCTGGAATTAATAGGTTAATTAGGAAGATTTAGCTTAACTGTTTTGCCAATATGTAAATGTTTTCTGGAGAGGGAGAAATTGTTTTGGCTGTCATTAACTGGCCAGTGGAGACAGCCATTCTGTAAATCTCCAGGTAATCAGCTGCAAGAGAATTAAACCCACAAATCCAGCAGTGCTTGTCATTCCTCTGGACAATTGCTTTTGAGCTTAGACATTTACTGGAGTAATTCAGTAATCCAAACATTTCTGCTATTTTGTTTTACCCTGTGTGCCAGTGTCGGAATCCCACAGGGGAACAGTGCCAGGGCAGGGGATCCTCCTGTCCTCAGGGCAGCTGTGGGAGCTCCTGCGCCTCCCTGCCGGGGCATTCCTGCTGGGACATCCCTGCTGGGACACCTCTGCTCAGGCTGGGACATCCCTGCTGGGACATCCCTGCCCAGACTGGGACATCCCTGCTGGGACATCCCTGCCCAGAATGGGACACATCCCTGCTGGGACACATCCCTGCTCAGGTTAGGACATCCCTGCTGGGACACCTCTGCTCAGGTTAGGACATCCTTGCTGGCTCTGCTCAGGTTAGGACATCCCTGCTGGCCCTGTGGCCATTCCCAGAGCAGGAGCCTGCAGTCAGCTCTTCATCTGTGAGATCCATCCCTGCCAGGGGCTGCCCTCAGTACCACCATGCTTGCACTGCAGGAACTGTTTGTGGCACAGGTTTAAGCTTTGCAGAGTTCTTTGCTCCTTCCAAAGCTCAGTTACTGACTTCAGAACACAGGCAGGAGGAGCTGGTCCCCATCCTCGCTCACATTTTTAATTTCTGTGGGCTTTTTTAATTTCAGTGAACTTTATTCATAGTTCACTCATGCCAATGCAATTTCCCTGTGTTGCTTCAAGGAGAAGTTTGGGAGGGAAATGAAGCGAAGGATATGTTGTTTTAACAATTCTGAAAAAATAAGATCATTTACAAAGCAAACAGGAGATCAGGCAGGGTTTCAACTCGTGTAATTTGATGAGCTTCCGTGGGAATTGTGAGTATTCAGGTCTGGCCAAGTTTCTGAGAGGCAGTGGGATGACTCTGCTCCCTTAACAAGCTCTGAATTGTGCCATATACATTTAACAGTGTTGGTGCACAGCTGCTGTGCAGAACAGACAGCTGAGGGAAAGAGATAATTAATATTTTTGGATGAAGCCTATTTTGTGCCATTCAAGAAGTGTCAGTGTATCCACCTACCAGGAGCTTTTTGGAAATCAAACATTCTTTGTCTGCAAGTAATTCCATTAAATCAGTATCAGTTGAAATTTAGAATGTAAATGTTTCCGAAAGGAAGACATCACTGAAAACAGAGCAAGTTTCACAGCCATAATACCTTGGAAATAAGCACACTTTTAACTCTGTGCCTTCTCATCAGCCAGGCTGTGTTTGGAACCCTAAAACTGATTCCTTAAATGCAAACCTGTGAACTGCAGATTCATGCTGAAGGAGGGGAGACTGCTAGCCAGGAGAAGTGAGAAGCAGTGATCAGTTATGCAGGGAATAAAAAATTAAACATTGTAAAACATTGTTTGATGTTTCATAGATGAGTTAGAGAAAAATGTTTTTGTGTAGAAATCCCAAAGTGAAAACGTGTCAGAAAAGGGTTGTACCTTTAGCAGGGTCTCTGCACACAGTGTAGATCCAGAGAACACACCTGAAAGTTTCACTTATAAGCTCTGTGATTTCCAAAGAATAGAAAAAATGTACCAAAAAAAGAGAGAAATGAATTTCCTGAATGCTGAAATGAAAGGGAGTGGGAAATACTTTGTCCAATACTCAGGTGTGTATAAATAGCACAGAGTAAGCAGTGGCTGTATATGTACTTCTAAAAATACTCTCTCACATTTACTGAATGCCTGAAGTTCTCCCTGATGCTTTCTGCTGAGAGAAGCACCCAAAATCTGGGGTCTGACAGCTCAGCTCCACTTTAGAAATGTTATTTCCCCAAGTCATGGCATTGGCTTCCACGAGAGCTTCAGCAGAAAGGAAGAATGTGGCAAGGCCAGTTCTAGATCCAAGCAGCATTCAGGTTTGTTAAGGCACTTGGGAATGATCTCCTGGATTAGAGCTGTGCTAGAGAGAAAATGCAGCCCTGAGATTTGGCCTTTCCAGTCTTGTCTTTGATCCCCAGACTGCAGGAGCTGCGTTCATTTTTATTTCTCATTCACAAAGTATTTGTTCATGAAATGGCAAAATAATGTGAATAGACATTTGCCAGGAGCAGGAGAGGTCTGGATCATGTGTCTCCTCTGCCTCGCCTTCGTTCTGGGACTTCACACACAGATCAGTCTTCCAAAAAATCCCCTGCAGTAACTTTGCAGCACTCCCTAATCGTGCTCCTTGGTAACAGCATATGTGTGAAAATCAGTCTGCTTTTTTGGTTATAAAGATGAAAAGCCATTTAGAAAATATCAAAATAACGCTGTAAATTTCAGCACTTAAATACTGCCCAGTAACTCAGTTCTACACACGAGTATTTGCATAGATGCATCATTGGAAGGTTGTGATTAATGATATCAAACCCAATGGAATGTTTAGGGGCTCAAGGCCTCTTTAAATCTGGGAATTTGAATTATTCTGAGAATATTTGCTTATTTTTCCTTCTAAAGATGTATGCAAATATTTTTATGTGCTCCTGAGTAGAATAAAAATCTGTTAAAAAACAAAAAATTGAAGTTGTAGAGGTAATGCACAATCCCTGAGCCTTGGAACACTTGGGGGAGTCCCTCTCTGTTACTGCAGAAACAGCTGTCGTTCCCCAGGGAGGCTGGAGCTGTGGAAAGTGTGCAGGAGAAGCAGTCATCCCCACTACATTTAAAAATAAAACCACTTAGGATTGGAATTCCTGGCTGAGTTTCTTGATTCCTGATGTCCTGAGAGAGTTATTTTCAAATTAATTGTAGTATGCAAACACATTGCTCGTACATGATAGTGATTTATGGTAATTGGAATACTGATGGGAAAAAATCCTTTCAGACCATTTAATGAGCACCTGTGAAATGATGGAGTGAATTATGGAGCATCCCGAGGATTTGCCCAGGAGGTTTTGCCTCCACAGCTGGGAGATTTGGGCATCAGTGTTGTGATGTGGATGGAGAGCCCCTTCAGGAGCAAGGCAGGGCTTGGAACCAGCTCCTGGGGCAGCTGCTGTTAGGAGCTGCTCTGCAGTGTCATGAGCACTTAAAATGTGGCTGTGTTTTATTATTTATTAGCATTTATCATAACTGATTGGTCTTGTTTCGAGCAGTGGAAGGAATGGAGTTTCTTTTAGATTTTCTTTTTAGGAACAAATCCAGCGCCATATGTTGTGGCGCGGAGCTCTGTCTGACACAGAGCTAACACGTTCTTCCAGGGCCTCCAGACATTTCACAGCACTCTTAGCAACACTTTCTGCAGAATTACTGACTTCTGCAGGACAGAAAATCGCATTTCTTGGGAGGCTGTGCAGTGATGAGGCAATGCAAGCTGACATGATCCAGGCAGTCAATGAGCTAGCAGGATTTTAATGCCAGGACAATTAACACACAATGAGAAATCAATCAACTGCCACAACGTGGGATAGGCAGGGCAGGTTCTCGTGGTGGGTTTGTGATCCTGGCAGTGCAAACTCTCCGTGTCAGCAGACACAATTTGCTCCTGTGTGGCTCTGGCTGATGTTCCTGGGAGTGCTGATAGCTGATTCTGGTGTCAGGGGAGGAGTGAGGCTGTCTGTAATCAATCAATCAATCAATCAATCAATCCTTGGCAGCAGTGTTTGCATCTGAGAACCGCTGTGTGTAAAGGTGGATGGCCAAGCTGACTGGCAGGGGTTTGTTGTTTGTTTTTCCATTTCTTTAAGATTTTTAAAGCAGGCTGTGAAGGTATTTGTGTAATTACTTTTGTGTAGTTTTTTGCTTATACTTCAGTTATCCTTTGCCTGGTTTATAAGTGGGTGAGCTGAGACAAGAAGCAATTAAACCCACCATCAAACAGAAGGGGAATTCAGCTCTCTGGCTTTCTCAGTGCATTCATTCTTGATGTTCTGCATTTTTAGTAGCATTGACTGGCTGGACATGTTTGTGCTTTCTTCACTTGTGTCCTTTCTGCAGAACAGGGGCTGAGAATCTCTAAGAGCAAGGTCTGACACAAAAGGAGTCTGACACAAAAGGAGTCTGGCACAAACATTCTGACGCCTCCCTTCAAAAGGAGGGTTTCAGAGAATAAGTTGAGTCAGGAGGGGTCCTGGGCATGCTTCATTTTGTCTGGGTTTTGGAAGTTGTGTTCATCAGGCTCAGCCCATGCAGTGTTACCTTGCCTGGGAGCGTGCCTGTGGCTTCACAGTGGTGAAGATAACAAATATCTTCCAGGAAAAAAAACAAAACCAAAACAGCCTTGTGAGCAGCTCCTGGTTGTTGAACAAAGGTGGCATCAAGTTGAAAGTCAGAGCAAAGTTTCAGGAAAAACGTTTTGATTAAGTTTGCTTCACACACTGGTGTGCCTATAACATTAACAGTGACTCCTTTATTCTTTTTCTGTTTGTTCCAATGATGAAGGAATCATCTCCAAGCTGCAGGTCACATCTGTGTTCTTAAAGATGCTTTCATGTATGAAAGTCCAACTGAAATAGCAAACCTGACCTCCTCAGACAAGTTTGATGCAGCCCTGGCCATTCACCTCTACAAAGGAGGCAGACTGCTGCAAGGTAATCCTCCTGCTTTGCAATAAAAATAAAACTACCTCCCAGAAAAGTCCTGCAAGGGAAGAGAATGAATCCCAGCTGTCACAAATGGCTATAAATGTATAAACCCACACAGAATATCCTCACTCTGTTTATCCACTTCAGCAAACGTTCAGAAATGCTAAAAACCCCTCTCAATGGGAGATCTGATATAGAGAGAGCTAAATAAATGTCCTTTTAAACCACATAGTGCTTCTGATAATTAAGTACTTTAAGTCCATCAGGATGAGAGCATTACATTAACATTAGGATCCTTTCAGCAAACGTGTTCTTTCAGAGGACAATGGCTTGGCTAAGTGGAGCTGGGCTCAAATGGAAGAAAGCAGGGAGGCTAATTTGATTTTTCTGCTCAAAAACGAGTCAGGGTTTCTCAACGTGCAACAACATTCCTGTCAGCTGAACTGTAGGAGACAGGATGTTATCAGACAAATAATAAAATCCCCCATTCTCTCTAGCCACGTGGAACAAAATTGCAGCCTGCCACTAATGATACACTGGAATCACTGGCTCTGGCAATGACAGAAATTGCAGCCAGTCACCTGCTGGGACTGCAGGAGTGATCCTGAGCTGGGGGTGTCACAGGAATCTGCTGGCTGAACAAAGCACTGCACGTTCCCTTTGGGAAAGGGGATTCAGAGAACATTCCTGGAATGTTTAGAGTCCTGGAACATTTAGAAATTTAGAGATTGCACTACCAGTGCTGCCATGCTATTGATCTGTTTGGCCTCCTCCTGGAAATTCTGTTTACAGCATCAACACACATACTGGATGACATAATAATTACTCACTTTTTTAATTTATTGAAGAGGCAGTGCATATTTTATGTGGTGCTACAGACAGCCTGTCCCTGGAAGATGAGAGGCAGTGGTGCTTTGAGTGCACATTAATTCCCTCCACCTGCAAACATTAGAGTAGGATATCAACAAATGCCAAGGAAATTCTCCAGTAGCCAGGATGGTAATTAGTCTTTCATTCTTTTTGCTTGCTCTCTCATTTAGTAATGAGGAAATTAGCAATGCTAATAAATCCTGATCTCACAGCTCACTTAACTTTCACACACAAATGTGAAATCTATGGTACATTTTCTGTCTTTATCAACAAACTTTGTTTCCCATTTGGTTTGGTGTCCTGTGAAAGTGCATAGTTATTGTGGGGGGGGTTACAGTGCTAAAAAATAAAAATTCAAGTTTCCTTTTCCAAGAGTTTTGCTCAGATGGTGATTCAGTGTTATCAATGTGCTGTTTCACTCCTGGTCATTACCTGGACTTACTGGCCAAGTTCTCATTGCTTTGCAGGGAGCAGAATTCCTTTTGGAATCATCTTTGGTGGGACAGATGTCAATGAAGATGTGAAATGTAAAGAGAAACGCCAGGTAATGGGAGCAGTGCTGGAGAAAGCCAGGTGAGAGCAGGGCTGAAGGATTTCTGACAGGAAATTGCATTTTTTGTGGCAGATCTTTTAGGAACTTTTCCATTCTCACTTGGGACCACTGGCAGGTGTGCAGGCCAGCAGAAAAGGCTGGACTTGCTGAAATCCTTGTGATCTTTACACATTGTTTGTGATTCAGAGGTGGAAGTGGAGCAGTTTGATCAGCAAATGCAGCCTGTGTGCAGTCTGCTTGTTTGGATTTGGATTTCCCTGCTCCTCACACACAGCTTGTTGACAGAATGCCTGCTTGAAAAGTGGATCCCTCTGGTACAAGCAGATTCTTTTTCTCTTTTATTTTTTTCTCCTGCTAATTTGATCCTGTCCCTGGGCCCATGAGCAAAGAAGCAGAGGCTGAAAGAAGTCTTGAAGCAATTCTCTCGGTTTTTAGGGGAAATGACAGGGGAGTATTTTCAGGTGTTTTAAAATCTGGAAAGCTCTAATGACGTGCCACTGTAGTCATCAAATGCAGACCAAGAACTGATCCTAAACCAGAGGAAATTACTAAAACCAAAGAGACTTCTGAGCAGGTTTCATAGTTTCAACATCCCCAGAAAAGAAGTTTTCTCCTGGCTGATCCAAAGGTTTGTTGACTTCAGCAGTGTTTGCTCATGGCGTGGTGGGGGAGGAAACCCAGGGCAGGATGGGTTTTGGGGCAGGCAGGATCTGTCTCTCCTTGCTGATACCACTCTATTTCCCAGCTATTATTGGCTCACTTAGCACTGGCAGAGATGTGCTGCTCTGTCTGTAATCCCCTATAAAGTGTGGTAAGTAAACAGATTTTAAAGGCAGCACTTAATCACTCTCATTGAAAAATCATTAGGGCACGTTCTTGTGTCTCAGGGTGGCTTGGAGCTGAAAGCAACTTAAGGTTCCACTCAGGAAAAAATTTATGTACTTGTTTGCTTTTGTTATCAAATAATCAGAAGTTGTTCTTTAAACATGTCTGAAGGAAAGGAGGAAGATATCTAATGTGTCAGAGGGGTTTCAGCAGTGTGCAAAATGAGAAATACATAAAAACAATCTCTGAGGGTGTCCATTTGATCCATCTCTGTTTAAAATATCTTCTGTCACAAATACAGCTAATACAAAAACTGCTTTACTGAATGTTTTCTAATGGTATTGAGTTGGGAACCTGAGGTATGCCTTAATAGCTGGAATGATCTCTGCTATTTCAGAATGTATTACGACATCCCTATGCAGTTTACAATATTTTCTCTGCTACAGGAAAAGCATCTCAGTTTTCTGGGGGTTGTTCTGAATGTACCTCTTCTCCAGGAGCATCACTGGTGTTATTCATGGCACAGTTATTAAAAGAAACATTGATTTTTTTTTTTTCTTTATTGATTGCAGGGCTCTAAGCAGAAAGCATCATGACTTGTAGATTACTTGTCCAGTACAATATCCCCCCACATTCCATAAAACAAACTATTGAACACTGTCGAGCCTTATGAGTGTTTCATTTTTAATCAAATCCCTCTAAATGCTGCTTGTACCCCTCCAGGGTATTTTTTTTCCTATTGAACAATATTTTGTAGACTTAGAAGTGACATCTTTTTATGCTTGTTAATGTGATGTATTGAAAGGATAATTGCAGAATCTGGAAGGGAGCACGTGCAACTTGCCAAAGCAAGCGTTTGCAGGGGCTTCAACAACCTCAGAGCTGTCAGGCTGAGTGTGTGAAATTCACGGGGGGCACAAAGCAGATCCTGCAAAACAAACGTGGGGAAATAAGGTTTGTTTCAACAAGCAAGAGTTGGAGTTATAACTCAGCATTTATGGGAATTCTAATTAATGGTTATGGTGATTGTGACATAATCAAATTATGACACATCTCCAGGGGAGAAGCTCTGTCCTGGCTGTTGTGCTTTATCTGGAACCTCTAAGGACAGAAACATTTCAGAAATCACGTGAAAACAGCACTGAACCATCAGTGCAATATGTGATAGCCTCTTTTACATTCAGTATCTGCAGAAGGAGTTAAAGGAGGTGTTTTGCTCAGCAGCAGTGTCTTGGTGAAGGAGCCCTTCAAACTTTGTTTTGCTCAGGACTGAGGGGCTCCAGAAATGGCCCCGTTTGTGGCTCCAGGTGGCACTGAAATTCCATTTCAGAGCATCCAAACACGTGCTTGTACAATTACAACTTCATTAAAAGTTACACCTTCATTAAAATCCAGCCTGTTCTTGAGCTCTCCCCTGAGCAGGGTTCTCCTCTAACTCTGCCTGAAAACATCTCCCACAGCTTCAGGCTGCTTCACCCAGCTCCAGTCAGGGAGCCTGGCTGTCAGTGTGTTTACAAATCATCTTCTGCTGGGACAGCCAGGAAGGGGAACTGCTCCTGTCACACTGCCTGGGCTCTGCCGTCACTGCAGGGCTGTGCACGGGGACAGCCCAGCACTCCTCCCCAGGGCTTCTTACCCCTGGGGCTGTGAGAGCCTGGGAGAGCTCTGAAACCCCCATCTGAGTTAGGGTTTGTTACTCCTGGAGCTGTGAGAGCCTGGGAGAGGGCTGGAATCCCCATCTGAGTTAGGGTTTGTTACCCCTGGGGCTGTGAGAGCCTGGGAGAGGGCTGGAATCCCCATCTGAGTTAGGGTTTGTTACTCGTGATGCTGTGAGAGCTCTGAAACCCCCATCTCAATTAGGGTTTGTTACCCCTGGAGCTGTGAGAGCCTGGGAGATGTGATGGAGTCCAGGGTGCCAGGACGAGTGAAGAGATAAGAATCTTGACTCCATGTTTCAGAAGGCTGATTTATTATATTATGATATATATTATATTAAAATGCTATATGAAAACTATTCTAAAAGAATAGAGAGAAAAGGGTTTATCAGAAGGCTGGAAAGGACAGGAGAGGAATGATAACAAAAGCTCCTGACTCTCAGAGTCCGAGCCAGCTGCATCTTTGGTTGGTTATGAAGTAGAAACAATCACATGGACCAATCCAAGAGGCACCTGCTGGTGAACAATGCCCAGAGCACATTCCACAGCCAGCACACAGTTAAATGTTTACATTTCTTTTCTGAGGCTTCTCAGCTAGAATAGGAGGAAAACCCTAGCAAAGGATTTTCATGAAATACCCCAGCTACAGGGAGAGGTCTGGGATCTGCATCTGAACTGCACGGGGGTGCAGAGAGGGGCACTGGGGATTGCCAAAGGGCAGCAGGGCAAAGGGGCAGCTCAGCCCAGTGGAAGGGGCAGAGCAGCCAGCCCAGCTCCTGCTGTGGCACTGTCTGACAGCTGTCCTGGCCTTTGGGGTTTCTCTTTGAATCCCCATTCCCCCTCCCAAGAGCCCTGGGGTGCAAAGCCCCAGGAGCTGCTGCTGGTTTAAGCAGGGTTTCTGCTGGAAAAGGGGAAGCCTGCTTTCTGTCCTTCAGCTGGATCAGCTTTGTAAGCCTCTGATCTTCGTTCTTATCAAGGTTTTTTTCTGAAGTACTGTTTCTGTTTAAACTCTTTAAGCAGATGATCCCGACTATTTTTGTCCCCTTAACCAGGTTTGCAGTGGCTTTCACCGTGGAAATGAAGGAGCTGGCAGCAGCAGCGTGGGTATGTTGGGGCATGGGGGTGGTTACTGTATTAGCAGATATGCATGCTCTGAAATGTGCCCTCAGTAGTGCTGGGGAATTGCAATAATCTGCATTGTGCTGTCAGAGACAGCATTCCACGCTGCTGTGCAGTCAGAGCTCTGGCACTGAAAGCTGGGTATTATTGGTAAAGACTATAGAGCACTGTAGGAAGTGTTTCTCTGTGACATTTAAAACAAATCAGTTGTTGTTACTGAGTCTCTCCTGATGCCAAATTGTTTCTTTTGGCATCATTTACTAAACTTTACATTGACAAAAAATTCCTCCAGACAGCATTAGTTACAATACAGAATTTGAAGTATAATTTGAAAATACTTGTTTTGTCAACCTGGAAATAGAATGAACTTCTTAGGGTGAGCTGCAGAGGTGAATTAGATTTTCTGTGCTGAGCAGAAGGTCAGCGAGGTGGGCAGGAACCATTTGGGATGAAACCAGCAAGGCAGGAGCTCCCTCCTGGCTCCCCTCACCTGCCCTGGGGATCTCCAGCTGAAGCTGAACAATTCATGCAAGGAGCTGAAACCGAGTGCTTGGCACCTCTTCAGCCCTAACTTGCATCGTGGTATCACCATTAATGCACTCCTGCCCCAGAAAGAACCACTGGGAGTGGAGCTTGCACAGCCCAGCACGAGGATGTACAGCACCTGATTTCAGCACTAATTGATTTTTAAAATCTATTTCCTTTAAAAGGATACATGAGCAGACATGGGATTTGGTATTTTATTTTACAAATGTAATTTGGTTTTAATGGTTACTACAATGAACCTCACGATGGGTAAAAGGGAAAGGGCACAGCTTCTGTCAGAGACAGGAAGCAAGAAAAGGACAAAAGTAACAGAGTGTGAGGAGAAGAAACAAAACTGAGCTTTGAAATCCTTTCAGCATCCGCACCTCAAGTGCTTTTAAGTGCCAGGCTTTGCTTTTACCCAAACACTTCTGCACGGGGGGCTGTGTTGGGGTCTGTGGCAGGCAGGGAACGGGGCAGAGCTGTCACATCCCAAGCTGCAGTCCCAGCTGCTGCCTGTCCCCAGAGCTGAGCTTTGAGCTGCTGCTCTTTGGGGAGGCTGAGAGCAGATTTGCTCCAGGCAGTGAAGAGCAGGAGCACATCCTTCACCACAGCTCCTGGGATATTCGGTTTTTACAAATCAGCTCACTCTGCTCTGAGCTGCCCAGTTCCTCCTGCGGGGCTTTGTTAGTTCAGATATTCACCTGAGAATTTACATTGCAAACAGGTAACCAACTGCCCTGCACTCAAAGGCTGTCTCTTCAAACAATTCTCCTCTATTTCATTGGATAAATTACATTATAAATTGGATAAATTAAATTGTGGCGTGGGCAGTTCTTTTCTGGAGCCCCAAATTCCTTTAAATTACCCCTAATTGTGAAGTATGTAATCCAGCCCCTGTAATAATCTGTATTCCCAGTGGGGTTTGAAGCCCTGTAAAGGATCTCGTGCTTATGGTCAGTGTTTTACTTCAGGAGCATAAAACTGCTGCAGAAGAATTGCCTGAGCCACTTCTATTGGCATTCCATTTCATTTTCCATTCTGCCATCCCATGTGAACTGAAGAGCACAGGAGAAGATGGCTCTGAGCAGTGTGAGCACACCCTGAGCACACCCTGAGCCCTGTCCCAGTGCTCTGGGTTTCCCTTGGATGGCCCAAGCCCTCCAGGGTTGAATTTGCCCCCTGAGCCCTCGGGGGTCCTGAGGGCAGCAACGAAGGTGCTGAGCCTGAATTCTTGGTGGAACCCGGTGTTTTCAGGTGTCTGGGAGGCAGGGCTCTGCCCCCCTGCTTTCCCCACCTCCTTTTTGCTGCTTTTCCCTGTTTTGCTCACTTTTCTGCAGAGTTAACTCTGGAGCTGGCCTCCAGCTCGCTGTCCCATTGCTTGCAGGGGCTTTTCACCACTTCAGCATTCTATCATGCTGGCTAATTCAAACTGTTAGTCAGAGAAGGTCCACTGTTAAGTGATGAAATGATGTAATGATGTGTGAAACTATTTTCAGTATTTTTTAATCCTTTGAACACAAAAGTTCAAGAAAGATGAAGTCCATGGCACATCCTCAGGCTCCCACTGTAGCACAGATTTGTGTCCTTCTCCCCCACTTCATTCCCATGTGGATTTGCTGCTTTTTTGTGCAATTTTGGTGACATTGTTCACCCTGGTTCTCAGAAACCACCTCCTTCCCATCTGTGAGCTCTTGCAGATGACTTTTTAAGTGTCCTCTTTTCTCCCAGTTTCTTCTCCCAGTTCATTTTTAGTAACTGCAGTGCCTGGGCAGGGGACTGAGGGGCAGCCACAAAGGAACAACAGGGAAAACCAAAATCTCTGCAATTAAAAAAAAAAAAATCACTTCTGTGGCTTCCTATTTCCTGAGCTGGCTGGTTCAAGAATTGAAGTTTGTTTCTGAATTGATTTTCTCTTCATTAAAAAAAAAAATGTATTCCACAAATCCATAGTTGGAGTTATAGAAAGATATTGAAATAGGAAATTGCTTCTTTAATCACCTAAATTAAATAACAGCACTTCAGGAGTGATTTTGGAATGTGGTAATTACCTCTTTTACTGCAGCTATTTTAAGGTAATTTACTTTGCAATTTTTATTTGTGCAGGTTCTGCAATAGCTACCAGGCACCAGTTTTCCAGTCTAGGCGAGTCTTTGGATTTGACAGCAGTTTCTGAAGCTGATGTGTTTATAAATTATATTATGGATAAATATAAACAGATTTCCAAAACCAGTCTTCCACGACCAGCAGCTTTTTGGGAACTAGAGCTGATTTTCAGCTAGACAGTTGAAATTTGTTTTATTCCAGGAAAATGGGATAATGATCCAAAGAAAGGATAGAGAGACAAACTAAAAACTATATATTTGTACTAACCTGGTTATTGTGTTTATTGCACAATTGATTCATTGTTACTCTGAATGGACACAGTAACTATAAATTACATTGTTGCCTTTGGAGTTACTGAATGTATCCAACAGTTTTGGGTTTTAATAGTCCCAAGAAACTCACACTGACACGTGTTCTGTTGCTCTTTATTGTGGTTCTTTTGCTTTTTGTTTGAAGATTGAGCAGATATTTTTATGTTGAACTCTGAAAGTTTTTTTCTTCTCCTTCTCTTTAAAGCCAGACGCCAGGAAGAAAATCTATGTCCAAAGTCAAGGTGAGACTTTGAGATCCTGCTGAAGCCACCCCATTTCTGTCATTGCCGTGGTGGTGCCTCCTGCTCTGGGCTGGGCTGGGCTCTGCTGGGCTTAAATCACTTCAATCACTTCAATAAATTAATAAAATAGTTTCTTCATTACAATAATTAATCTTTAAAATAAGGAAAAACAAATACATTCATATTCAGGACAGATTAATATTTAATTTGTGTATAAATGTAATTTATTTCATTTTATGTTGGGGGCTCTGTGGCCCAGCTGCCCCGGATCCGTTTTGGAATGATGTGATCTCTCAGGTGATGTTCTCCCAGGTGTAGGTTTAGATTTTTTTAATTCAGCAGGGTTGTGTTGCTGAGGAAGGTCAGTGGGTGGTTGCACAGAATTTCCCCCTGAGTTCCAGCCTGTGGAAGGGTTGCAAGGGCAGCCTGGCGTTGCTGGTGAGGAGAGCTGCAGAGGGGATTTGGGTGCCTGGCAGAAATATTGCTTTTTTGGGCTCCCAAAAGCCTTCAGGAGCCACAGCTCAGCCAGCCAGGGCACATTTAACACGGAACTCTCTTTTTTTACACAGGAATCAAGACTACACCCAGTGAAACATTTGACTGGTCCAGATTTCTACAAAATGCAGGTAAAACTCATTTCCCCCCTTGATTCACTGTGTTTGTTCCTGGTAGGTGTCAACGATGAAAGAAACTTAGAGTTGAACTAGTGATGCAATGAAGTGCTTTAATGGTATGGGAAATGGCAGAATGTCCATGGGATGAGCCTGGACCACCCAGGTGCCAGCGTGGCTCTGATTCTGCTCTGGCAGGGCGAGCTGCACCAGAGTGCTCCCAGCCTGGGGCCGTGTCTGGAGCTCCAAGAGGAGCCAGCAGATCCTGAGTTTGCTCTGTCCCTGGAGCAGCCCAGCAGATCCTGAGCTTTGCTCTGTCCCAGCTGGGGCCCAGCAGATCCTGAGTTTGCTCTGTCCCTGGGGAGCCCAGCAGATCCTGAGCTTTGCTCTGTCCCAGCTGGAGCCCAGCAGATCCTGAGCTTTGCTCTGTCCCTGGAGCAGCCCAGCAGATCCTGAGCTTTGCTCTGTCCCAGCCTGGGGGAGCCCAGCAGATCCTGAGTTTGCTCTGTCCCTGGGGAGCCCAGCAGATCCTGAGCTTTGCTCTGTCCCAGCCTGGGGAGCCCAGCAGATCCTGAGTTTGCTCTGTCCCAGCTGGGGAGCCCAGCAGATCCTGAGTTTGCTCTGTCCCAGCCTGGGGGAGCCCAGCAGATCCTGAGCTTTGCTCTGTCCCAGCTGGGGCCCAGCAGATCCTGAGTTTGCTCTGTCCCTGGGGAGCCCAGCAGATTCTGAGCTTTGCTCTGTCCCAGCTGGAGCCCAGCAGATTCTGAGCTTTGCTCTGTCCCTGGGGAGCCCAGCAGATCCTGAGTTTGCTCTGTCCCAGCCTGGGGGAGCCCAGCAGATCCTGAGCTTTGCTCTGTCCCTGGGGAGCCCAGCAGATCCTGAGTTTGCTCTGTCCCAGCTGGGGCCCAGCAGATCCTGAGTTTGCTCTGTCCCTGGGGAGCCCAGCAGATCCTGAGCTTTGCTCTGTCCCAGCCTGGGGGAGCCCAGCAGATCCTGAGCTTTGCTCTGTCCCTGGGGAGCCCAGCAGATCCTGAGCTTTGCTCTGTCCCAGCTGGAGCCCAGCAGATCCTGAGCTTTGCTCTGTCCCTGGGGAGCCCAGCAGATCCTGAGTTTGCTCTGTCCCAGCTGGGGCCCAGCAGATCCTGAGTTTGCTCTGTCCCTGGGGAGCCCAGCAGATCCTGAGCTTTGCTCTGTCCCAGCCTGGGGGAGCCCAGCAGATCCTGAGCTTTGCTCTGTCCCAGCTGGGGCCCAGCAGATCCTGAGTTTGCTCTGTCCCAGCTGGGGCTGCCTGCAGCCCTCCGGGGGAGAGGAGCTGGCTTTGGCTCTCTGCAGCTGGAGCTGTCTGTGCTGCCACCAGAGCAGGGTCTGCCCCAGTTCTGATCCTGGCAGTCTTTCATCACCTCCTCTCCCCCCAGAAAGGTGATTTGCAGGCATCTCAGCCTGGGGAACGTTTCAGTTTGGCATTCCCCAGCCTGCTCCTGTGCTGCAGGTGGATCCTCAGAGCCTTCATCCCCCCAGGAGCTGTGTGCCATTAGTCAGAGCAGTGCCAATTGAAACTGAGCATCGTGGGGTTATTCTGTTCTCAGCAAATCACAGCCCACAAGCACAGTGCCACTACGATTAATAATTTTCTGAAGTGCAATGATTTGTCACTTGCTAGCACGGCCTTAGTGTTGATTTGATCCCTTGTGCAACCATTTTGTGATTAAATGAGCAGTCAGCAGATTGAGGGGGGGAAGCTCCCCCTGAAGGGAATTTCTAATGTATTAGAGACAGTTTTTTGCCTAATGTGTGCTAATGCAAAAGTGCAAAATAATTCATAATGTACATGGAAAGCAAACTAAAATGTGACTCTAACATCTGTGCCCTATTAAATAATAACTTGAAAACTGGCATCAGATTATTCAGTATTGTTTTTATGACTGTTTCATCTCATTTATCTTCTTTGCCTGGTGCCTATGTCCATCTCTGGTGGCAGCCTACAATTTCCACTTCTTTTAATGTTGCACACAGACTCAGGCTTCTGGCTGTACCTTTGTGCTTTCCAGGGGCTAATTAGGGGTTCTCAGTGAATTGCTTTTTTTCTGGGCATTTGCAGTTGCAAAGTGTTTAAAATTCTACTAAACTTGGAGCAATCAGAAGAAAACCCTCAGCACCAGGAGGCAGTTTGGCTCAGGATGGGATTTTAGCAGTGAGGGCTTCCTGAAGAGACCCTGAGCTTTAATGCAGAGGAAGCTGCCCAGAATCCTCCAGCTCATGGCATTTGTGGTTTTTAAAAGGCTTTTTTCATGAAGTTCTACTCCATGTTTAAAGGCACTTGGTGATTTTTTGGGGAGAAATACTTCTCCAGGTAGCCCTTGGCTGTATCTTTAGCAGAGCCCTTGGGCATTTGTGAAATTCAGGATCCCCGGGGCAGAGTGCAGGGAGCAGTTCAGCCCTCAGTGCAGTTTGAATTCGGCTGGGGCACCTCTGCCAAACACCCTTGGAGCTCAGGGTGCCAGGCTGTTCTCTCTAATGAAACTGGCTCTTCAGAATGCTTCCAGACTTTCCTTCACAGAACAGATTTCCTGTGAATATTCTCTGTACTGATGTTTTTCCAGTCAGAGGGAGCATTTGCTCACTGTAAATATGACACCAATACCTGAACAGCCTCTTTAAATCAATTTAATGGCTTCAAAAAGAACTTAGTGGTGGCTTTGAGTGAGTGGCAGAATGCACCAAATGCACCTTGTGGTGGGAGACCTCCAGCCCCCAAATCTGAGTGGTGCTAAACCAAAGTCTGAGGAATGCCAGCTTTGTGTGCACTGCCTTTGCTGGTTTGGGTGCCAATGTAAATATCAATTGCCTGGCACAAATGGCAGCAGTGCTGTGGAAGGTTTTTGCCGTTATTATCATTATGGTGCAGTGCAATCTCAGTACCAGAGTCATGGAATTGATGTTTTTTCACAGTCTCAGCAGCACACCTGGGAGCTGCAGAGGTGGTGGTGTGGGGTTATTGCTGTCTCCTAGCTGCAGAACCTCCAGGGGCTGGCTAGCCAGCATTCCCTGGCTAAATCTACCAAAAAAGGGCTTTTGGAGTTAATTTGCATTGTGGCTGACAGCCAGCTTCACAGCCTGCTGTGGATGAGAGGCTGGGCAGCAGCAGCCACAGCAGCAAGCTGGCCCGTGCAGGTTCCAGCTGCAGGAGCCAGCACCTTCAGCCTGTGGGTGCCTCAGCTGCTCAGGGAAGGTTTGCTGCCTGTGTCAGGTCAGAGCAGATGATCAGACTGGTTTTCTGGGACCTTGCATGGCAGGGATCCACATGCAGCACAATCCCTTTGGTTTTTCAGCAATTTCAGAAGCCCTGTCTGTAGACTCAGGGGAGGCAGGGGAGTTCAGCCTTGTGCTGGCAGCACTGGCAGAAATGACAGGGCAGTGTAAGACAGTGAGGAAGCTGAGGCTGATCTTCTCCAGCAGCTCAGGGCTGGGGCTGAGCAGCTTCTGACCAACCAGGCCTGAAGTCATCAGTGCAGGATGAAAACTGCTTTTGATTTCAGTGCAGGGGGCTGAGATCAGACCCCAGCAAACAGCATGTGATGAGAAGATGCAGATAACTCACAAAGCCTGCTCTACCAGACTGAGAAATCTTTGTTTAGCCAACAGCCAGGGCTCAGAGCCGCTGCCACGGTGCTGTGGAGCCATGGGGTCATCACATGCTTATTGCACCAGCAAATGAAACGTGCTATATGTTTTATTTATATGCTTTTGTAGTTTGGTTTTTCAACTCTCCTGTCATTTCTGCTTCGTGGCAGGGCTGTTCTCTGAGCTTGAGAAGTTTACTTCACCTGTCATGGCACAGGCAGGGTTTTACAGAGGCATTAGATTTTCCTGAAGCTGTGCTGGAAACAGAGACCCACGTAAGAAAAACTGAACAGTAAAAGTTTGTGCACTTACAGAGCTGAGTGTAGTAAAAACTGTGTGATAGCAGCAATAAACTGAGTTTATTTAACTGATCTGGAAGTGCAGAGCTTTTCTGTTGTCTGATCTGTTAGAAATAATGAGAAACAGGGGAGAGAAGACTTGATTGAGAATTTTGCAGTCTAATTTCTCTGGATTAGTAGCCTGTCCCTGGAAGTTTTCGGGTTCCTGTAACCTCTGTGTCCTCAGCAGCCCATCAGCAGCCCCAGCAGTGGCTCCCAGCAGGCTGTGGATGCAGGCTGAGCCCTGGATGGAGTTCCTGCCCCTTCCCACCTCTGGGAGGTGGCACAGCACAGGAATGAAGGCTGGAATGAATTCAGATTGTCTGAATGACCTGTTTGAGGTGACAGGAGGAAGGCCCAGCTGGGCTGCTGCTGCTCCAGGCTGTGTGAGCAGAGCCCAGGCTGGGCAGAGGAGCTGCTGCTGCTGCTGCAGCCCCACAGAGGCTGCTCTGGGCTCTCAGCTGGGCAGCACAAACCCAAACCCAGGTGCCAGGGGCTGCAGGAGCTCCTGGAAGGATTTCCTCAGTGTGCAGGGAGATGGACTCCACAGAGGCCATGAATTGGAAGGGTTGGAGTGGCACAGATTGGTGCTGCAGCTGGACAAATGTATCTGTTTCATGCTTAAGAAAATAAAATCATTGTCTTAAAGACAGAAACCTCAGCCATAAACCCATGGATTTCCTTTTCAAGGACAGCAGTCAATGCTGCCAGGTGCTAGGAGATGGATAAATGGAATATTTTCAAAAGACCTGCTGTGGGTCAATGTAACCAGGAAAGAAAATAAGGTTATTCCCCCTCACCATCTCATCATGGCTTAGGTTTTGTTTCTGAACAAACCCAGAAATGGACAAATAAGCCTAAATAATGTGGACTTGGTGTTGTTCTCTGAAGGTCTGTAGAGCACAACAGAAAATCACTGATGGTGCCACACTGATGTGTTTCCATTTCACAATCACACGAGCTGGTAATATCTTATTGCCTCTGCAAAAGGCACAAGGATAGAAACATTCACTGAAGTCTGGTTTAAGCTGAAGGAAAAAGCAAAAAGGTCCTTTTCAAAGGGCAGTTTTCAGCCAGCTGTGGCTGTGGTGGGATGCAGCCCTTGCACCTCAGTGTCCTGGCAGCACAGAGGTGCTGGAGCTGCTGCTCTCAGGGACAAATGGCTTTTGGTGGAAATCAGAGCTGCAGGCAGCTCCAACAAAACTAACTCCAAGTTCTGTTTCTAAACAGCCAGAGCTCAGCATCAGTGAGTGTGAGTCCATAATTTAAAATGGGTGTTTGTGCCTTGGGGGGTAGCTGCAGTGCAGTCTGAGTTTTGGTGACACTTTTTGGTAGTTTGTTTGTGTGAGTCTGTCATACATGAAAGCACTGCTGCAGGTCTGTGCCAATGCCAGAGGAATGGCTTCTCCAGCCCAAAGGTTTGTGTGTTATCAACCAAATGATTTCTGGGTCCAATAACCAGTAAAGTGTTATTTACCATGTCTCTGCAGCCACCTCTGACACCTCAGGGTTGTTTAAGTTGAATGGAACAGGCTCACTATGAGCCTGTGACAGGAATTTCAGTGCTCCTGAAGTGGACTGAATTTTAAAAGCAGAACTGTGCTGTGCAAGCAGAGCCCTGCTGTGTCCCTGGTGTCCCCAGGGAGCCTGGCAGAGCTGCCTGGGCTGGCACTCCCTGTGCCCTGAGCTGCACCCGGGGCTGGGCTGAGGGACACCACACTGCTTTCTTCAGTGTGAACTCTTCGAGCCCTCTAGTGTTTATTCCTTCAGCTTGATACAGTCAGCAGCTTTTGACTTGTGCTGTTTTACCAAAGACATTTTGGCAGAGCCCGTCCCGGTGAGCCTTGTCCAGTGTCCTGGATGAATGGTCCTGCCATGCACGGTCCTGCAGCACAGCTCCCTTTCCTGGCACAGCTGCACACTCCTGAGCTGAGATTTCCATGGTAAAAGCTCCCGTGTTGAGGTTTTTTTCCCCCAAGTTATCTTCCATATGTGTTTAGCAGTAAGTGTAAAATAAATGCTGTGCAGTAATTCCATTTCTAGTTATCTGTTCTGTAGCAGTGCTGGCATACAGGGCTGACAACCATGAGGAATTCCCTGGCCTGTAACCACAAAAAGTGTCAGATCAGGAGTGAGACCTGCACTGCTCAACCTAATCTCATATCTGGAAATAGGTGCTGAGTTATTATGGATGCAAAGTTCTTTTTAGGATAAAACCACTGGGAGCCACCTGGAGCTGTGCAGCTGCCAGGGCCCAGAGCTGGTTCTGGGGTCCAGGAGCAGCACCAGAGCTCCCCCAGGTCCTGCCCCTTGACTGCCTGTGCACATAAACCCTGTGTCTAGAAATGATGTACACCCTCAGTCCAGGATGCAGAGCAGGAAATGGGGAATATTGGTAATTTTTCATGATCCGCTCTTCACTGCTTTTACCACTGTGTGTGCTGGTTCGTGGAACAGTTTGGGGTGCTCAGGTTTCCCCTGCCTCGCTGCTCACTGAAATTATCTGTGCCATGATTTCCCCAGGCATCCCTGCAGCCACGGGCAGGGTGCATCTGTTCCTCCTGGTGTGTGGGCTCCGCAGAGTCAAGGACCCTCTGTATTTGGTGGAGGCTTTCTCAGGTGAGTTCTGCCTGTTGGAATATTCTTGTTTGTCACTCCGTGCATTCTTCTACCGTTGATAAGTTTGGCATGAGCTGTTTTATCATTGCAGGAAACATCATCATATATTTACATTTGAAAAAGGAATTCTTATGTAACCATTGATCTGTTCAGCACATCATTTCTGTGCCATGTCTTTTCCAACCTGCTGGGAATAACAGAGCATTCAAATCAAAGCAATATTTGATGGTTTTGCTTGCTGAGAAAACTGTTTTGCTGTTACATGCAGTATTGATGGAAGACAAAAGAAAAGATCATCTACTTCAAAATAACTTTTTTATCTTGCTGTCCCGTGGCTGTTACATTGATTTGCATGTGTGCTAATTAATGCCATTGAAGCTGCAAACAAATTTTACCACCCATTGTTCTGGCTCAGCGCTCAGACTAGGCTGAAGTTCCCTCAGAGTCACAGAAGGGAATATTTTGTCAGGCTGTGTTTGTGTCTGTAAAATCATTCTGGGCTGGAAATTCATCCTGCACTGTTCCACTGACTTTTGTAACCCTTGAAGCCTCGTGATGCTGAGGAACAAATGCAGTGTGCAGCGAGTGCAGTGGTTTATTCTGGGGTTAAAAAGCAGCAGATGTCTCTTGTGCATATTACTGGGTAATGATTGTAATGGCTGCAGTTACTTCCACTTGTTCCTTTACACAGGAAAATATTCAAGTAATTTTGGCTCAGTGGCCAGAATCACTGCATTATACAGAGCATTGTTCTCTTGAGTGATTCAAAATTAATATCTGAGCTTAGTTAAATAACCCTTGAGTCAGAAGAGATTGCATGAAGCAGAAAGGCTAAACACTAACTTTCAGATATGCTAATATTTGAATTCTGAGGAGCAGTGTGAGGGCTGAGCATGGAATCTGGTGCACAGGCAGTCTTTTAAGTAGCAACAGAATATTTGTCTAGTTCTTCTTTAATCATGGAGCTATTTACATTGATTTAAAAAGTGATAATTTTTGTTAATAAAACAGTTGTTCCTCTTCTGTTTCAGACTGGCACAGAAAGGATCCCAGTGTCCATCTGGGCATTATTGGACCTGCAGTAAGTTGCAGCTGTAATTTTTATTTCTAAACATTTCCATTTGCCTCGTCTGAGATGCCTCAGCTCTCCTCCAAACTGAGCCTGGGTCTATTGGAGTTTACCAATTACCTCATTACCAAAGAGGTGTCCAACCTCACTGAGGAGTTTACCAATCCTCATTACCAGTGAGGTTTCCAACCCTCACTGAGGAGTTTACCAATCCTCATTACCAGTGAGGATTTCTGCTGGAGATAGAAGCCCCAGCCCTTGCAAAGCTGCTCCCAGCAGGGCTGAGCTGGGCAGTGCTGCCAGAGTTCCAGGGCTGTCAGTGGAGGCTCCTGCACTCCCAGCAGCTCCCAGGCTTTGCCAGGAGCAGACCCTGAGCAGCCCAGCCCTGCTCCTCCCTGCTTCAGTCCGGCACAGGGAGGAGACCTGAACAGAACATCCATCAAAGATCCCACTCTTGGCCTCTGCTGCTACACCTGTGGGGTTTAAGACACTCACACACTGCTAAAATCAACTATCAGCAGTGCCCATTTCAGTAGGAATAACCAAGAAATGAGCCTGTCCAATGCTGAAAGGCAGCAGTTGCCCTGGGGGAGTTCTTTCCCACATTGCTGGTGAGGATTTCAGTGCTGTGAGGGGGCTGCAGGTGCTGCTGTCACCTCCTGGTCCCTTGGAGCACGGGGTCCTTGTTCCATCCCACCTGGGCTCGGGTGCCACTGCTGGGCTCAGGCACCTTGAGCAGCTCCAGCAAAATGAGGTTCAGCTCTGTCTGACACCAAGCAAGGGCAGAGCTGGAGCTCACACACCCAGCCCAGCTCCTTTGCCATTTAGAACCTCATAGCACGAAAGCCTGGGACAAACTGAGGGTTTTTTATACATTCCCATCTCAGAATAATCTTAAAGTTCTGCCTCTGTCCTGATTCTTCTGCTTCTGTGGAACTTTGTGCTAAAGTTCCAGAAGTAATAGCAGGGTTTTTGAGAAGGAAATCAGAGTTCTCCACGTGGATCCTGCAGCGCAGGGCTCGGAGAGGCAGCCTGCAGCCTTGCTTCAGGCAGGGCAAAGGCCTGAGGAGGCAGCTGTGTCTGGGAAACAAACTCTCCCTGCTGCTAGAAGGGGCTAAAAGCTTCCCTGGCTCATCTGGGTGATGTGTTCCCTCTGTATCAGTCTCATCTCTGATTCATCTCCACGTGAGCCTGAAAACTTGCAGGCAATTTGCTTTACAAAAAAAAAACCAAATAGACTCTCAATGGGCAAATAAGAACAATTTCTCTCTTTTCTCATTCAGTTTTGTTCTTTGCAAATTTGGGGACATAGGATTTTATTGTTAAAAGCTGTTTTTACATTTTTATTTTATCTGGGCTATTCCACGCTAATACACAAAATGATTTGGAAGTGAACTGGTGTGGAAGGCAAATCTAGAGCAGGTGTAATGAAGCTGTGCTTCAGAGTCAAAAGATGCACTTGCTGCCTCCAGTGAGGATTTTATAAACATTTCAGTCGTCTATTTAAATTTGCTTCACTTTTCACAAGCTAATGTCTTTACAGAGCAGAAATAACCCAGTGGCAGTGCACAGGCTGGATCAAGGGCTGAACCTCCTTAAAACATTTCAGAGTGTATTTCTCTCATGGAACTAAAATATTTCTAAAGGAAAAAAATACATCTGAGCTCTGTTGGTATTTAGCTGTCTCTTCTTATTCACATTGCTTCTCAAACCACAAGAATCTTAAGAAAATCAGTGCCACCGTCTATGAAGCATGTAATTTTTATTGTGAATATTAAAAGCCCATTCAGTAAGAGTATATTAATTAAGAAGAGAAAGAACAAAGGCCCCCACTCTATTTCCTGCTTTACTCCCATGAGGTGATCTATTTGCTGCCATGAGATTACATCCTATTCCCTGTGTTTTCTGTGCTTGGCTGTCTCAGATGGTGCAGTCGAGGTAAAGCTGCAGGACTGAGGCCTGTGTTATGTAAAACTTTCACCACTGCAGCTTTCCTTTTGTTCATTTCTGTAATGAAATTTGGAACAGCAGCTAATTTTCAGCAGCTCCATATCCAAGAATAGGAGCTTATGAAACTTAAAGAAAAGTCGAGGCCACCAAACTTTAAAGTTTTGTTTGAAGCATTCAGCTTCCTCTCAGAGCTGCTTCTGGGTTTTTTGCCCATGGCTTTCCTCCTGCCCCCTGCTCCAGAGCTGGGGCTGAGCCCTCTGATCTCTGCTGAGAGATGTGTTTCAAGCAGGAGCTGCAGTGCCCCTGACCTCTGTGTGCTCCTGTCCAGGTGGATCCACTTTTCACCAGTGAAGTCGAGGAGAGAGTTAAAAGGTAAGAAGTTCACGTTAAGCCTGCTCTCTGCTGAAGGAAGGCAGCTGCTGCCCCTTTTCAACTGTGCATTTACAAAGGAATGCCCATGCACAGCTGAGTGTGTGACAAGGCTGCTGGGATCACTGGGACAGTCCCAGCCCTGGCATCCCAGACACTGAAAGGCTTAGAATGGCAGTGTATTGGTGGTTTGGGTTAAATCACATCTGACTGACTCTGGTTCAGATTTATCAGTGACAGAACCGCGGGAGGGTTTGGGTTGGCTGCAGGATGCCCCAGTTCCACCTCCCAGCCACGGGCAGGGACAGCCCTGAGCCCTGGGCACAGCCAGGGTGGGGACATCTCTATGGTCCCCAGGGGTGGGGACATCCCCATGGCCCTAGGCACAGCCAGGGTGGGACACCCCGAGTTCTGGGCACAGCCAGGGTGGGACTTCCCCATGGCAGTGAGCACAGCCAGGGTGGGACACACAATGGCCCTGGGCACAGCTAGGATGGGACAGCCCCATGGCTCTGGGCACAGCTAGGATGGGACATCCAATGGTCCCCAGGGGTGGGACAGCCCCATGGCCCCAGGGTGGGACCCCCGAGCCCTGCAGCCTGCTCCCCCCTCCCCGGGAAGGGCCCCAGCAGCTCCCTGGGCCCTGCTCAGCTCTGGCTGTGTTGCTGCAGGGCCCCCGGGGTGCACGTGCTGCAGGAGCTGCCCCAGCAGGAGCTGCACGCTGCTCTCAGGAGCTGCCTGGCCCTGGTGAACAGCTCCATCTCCGAGGGCATGTCTGCTGCCATCCTGGAGGTAATGCCACCTTCCTGGGGCACTCGGGGGGGTCACCTCGGTCTGAAAGCACTTCTGTCCCTGGAGATGCCGTCAGCGTTTCATGTCCATATTTCAAAGCTACTGAAGGCAAAACTAAAGTATTTCTTTTTGCCAGTGTTAGCAATTAAGGTTTTCTTCCCTTGAACTGACAGTTTGTTATGCTTTCTCTATTTATTTTTAAAGGATAGAAAGTAATTTTATCAACCCTTCTAAATTAACAGTGCAGACCTGAGATGCAGAAATCATTCTGATTTCCCGGGGTTGTCACTGGGCTTGATTCAACACCCACTTCCTTATAATGTTGCTAGAATGGACTTTCATTTATTTTTACATCCCTTCAAAAAGCAATCTAAGAGCTGTATTCGGTTATTTAATTCTGAAATGATTAATGAATGAATGACACGCTCAGTTAATCCTTTTGCCATCAGTATTGAAAATTAATAACCAGTTTTATTTCATACCTGTCAAAGTGGGGCACTGCTTAGCGTCAAGTGCTTTCTCAGAAAAAAAATAAGTGTACTTGAAGTGGAAGTTCTTTGGGCTTTCATTGTTTCATTTGTTTGGTGGGTGCGGAATGTTGGTGCATCGTGATCACAGAAATTATCACACCATTTGTACACGGTTGTGTAACATCAACGAGCCTCCCTTTCTGCTTCTAAAGAGCTGCACTTCCACTCGTCTGAGAGTCCTCAGGGTGAGAACCAAGGGAGCATTGTGAGAATGAGGAGGGGCAGGTGCTGCTGAGACAGCAGCAGTGCATGCCCACCCCAAATGCCACTGCAGTGCATTTCCACCCCAAATGGCACAGCAGTGCATGTCCACCCCAAATGGCACAGCAGTGCATGTCCACCCCAAATACCACTGCAGTGCATTTCCACCCCAAATGCCACTGCAGTGTATTTCCACCCCAAATGGCACAGCAGTGCATTTCCACCCCAAATGCCACTGCAGTGCATTTCCACCCCAAATGCCACTGCAGTGTATTTCCACCCCAAATGCCACTGCAGTGTATTTCCACCCCAAATGGCACTGCAGTGCATGCCCACCCCAGAACAGCATGTGCCCGTGTGCTCACCCTGGTGCACACCGGGCCAGCTCAGGGCTGACAGGACGCTGGTGCACATTCCAGAGGGTTTGGGATTTGTGTGTTTGCTCGGTGGATTTGAGACATGCTAACAAAACACCCTGCTGAGAACACCTCTGTCCCTGGAAGTGCAGTCCAGCACAGAGTTCTCTCCTGGGATGGCCAGCAGCAGGAAGGGCCAGCTCCTGAGTTACCTGTATAATTATCTTTATTGTTAGATAATAAGGCAGAAAACTCTGCATGGAAATCTTCTGGGCCTAGGCTGGAGAAAACAGGCTGGAGTTTGGAAATGCAACTCTGATTGTCCTCAAAGTTCAACACTTAACAAGGTCATGAATCTGTAAACAGCATTTCAGAGTGAGATAAATATATCTTAGATAAATGAGATAAATATATAATCCCATCTAGTTCCACCTGCCTGGAGGTCTGGAAGAGCCAGGAGCCATCACTAATTGCTCTGTCAGCTGGGTCTGAGATCTCTGAGATTTGACTGTAACTGATCTGTTTGTGTTTGGCATTTGAAGAGGAGAAAACAGAACATTAGAGCAGCCATTAAAAATGCATCTCAGCTCTGAGGGCTCAGGAGCTGTGCAGTGGTGGAAGAGGCTCCACTGCTGAAGGGTTTCTGTGTTCCCCTGTTCCTGCTACCAGCAGGGTTTGGAGTCCAGCACCCTTCCACTGGAGCCCCTTTCTGAGCTCTCAGGAGTATTCCAGCTGCTGTAAAAACTTACATTCTTATGTTTTTACCAAAATAAGCCAATTTAAAATTGTAGAAAAGGAAGCTGGACAGACTCTGCTGTGCTGTGAGGCACAATCCACTCTTGCCCAACGTGTGCAGCACCAGCAGCCTGGAATAACAGCCAGAGAAAGTGATAAAAATAAAAAAACTAGGGATGGAGGGATGCTGTAAAGCAATAAAATTGAAGAGGCAGCAAGAAGATGCATAGGCTAGAAGGGAGGCAATGAGGGCAGTCCAGAAGGCAGAGTGGTAAATACAGCCTGCACTTGCATTGCTGGGGAGATCTTTACTGGGGAACGTCCCCCCAGCCTCAGTTTACACCCTGCATCCTCCTGCAGCAGCAGCAAACACATCTGCAGCCAAAATAATGCAACAAAACAGATGGCCAGTGGACTAAAATGCTGCTTGATGCTATTATTCCTGGAAGCCAGCTCAGTAAATTATACATATTTTCAACAATGCAAATGGTTCTTTTTACTGCTCGAAAATAGTCGAAGTATCTAAATTAAATTTGAAGGCACTTCTTGCAGTAATTATTTACAGCCCAATCCATTTGGTGGAGGCCAGTGGCACGGAGGCAGCCCTGCATCTGAAGCATTTGGCCATCTGTTGTGCCTCTCAGCAGCTCTAATTCACTGGTACCTGTGCTGTGGGACCTGAAGATTTTCCTGTGTAGCAGTTCCTGCCCTCCAAGTCACACAGAACAAATGTCTTTCCCTCCAGAGTTTGGAAATGACAGAAAATTAAATTTAAACGTGGTGCTCAGCTTCCATCAATCACCAGCCCTGGAGGGTCATTACCGTGTCTGAGTGACCCCAGATAATCTGGAGGTTTCTGATACAAAGTGTAGAACAGGTTTTGTCATTAAGGGTTGTTATTTTTAGCACTAACTGCTGCAAAGCAGAGGTTTGTGCCAGGGCTATGGAAATGCTATGGTCACACTAATACACCTGCAGTGGTGATTTAAACAGGGCTTTTCTTGGTGTTTTAAATTATTAAAATATGTTGCTAGGTCCCAGCAGTCCCTTCCTGTGCCTTATTAGCCTGGCTATTGTCTCTTCAGTTTTGTACAAACTATAAAAAATCACGGTTTTCTCCTTGGAGTTTTGTTTCCTTGCTGTGTGGACTGAAGCAGAATTGCTCCTCACGCAGGACTGTAATGACAGCAATTAAAACTGCATTGACTCTGGAGTGGCAGGGAATCAGTATGGAGCAGATTTGGGGGAGGGAATTTCCTGCTCATTCCACAGGGTGATAATGGCACAATGTGAATATTTCTGCTGGTACAGGCAGTGGTGTCCAGGCTCCCCGGCTCAGCAGCAGTGCTCAAAGCCCAGCAGAGCTGAGGGCCCAGGTCTGCACCCCTCAGAGTGCAGCTGTGCTCTGTCAAGGGGCTTGGCACAGCCTGAAATTGATACATTTAATTTTTCAATTAAAAATCTGGAGAGGTGGGAAAGAAGTTGGGGTTTCTGCTTTTCTTAGTAAAAAATTGTCTAGTTGTTTCTGCTTTTCCTTTTAAAATTGCCGTTGTTAGCACCTCAAAATCCACAAATCCTTAGAAACTACAGAAATACAGAAAAATCCTTTTTTTCTATATTCCTCTAGGCAATGGATTTAGAAATTCCAGTGCTGGCAAGGGACATTCCTGGGAACGCTGCCATAGTAAAGCACAAGGAAACAGGGCTGCTCTTTTCAACTCCCCAGGTAAGAAAACCTCTGGGTGCCTTTCCCCCCAGCTGTGCCTCCGGAGCTGCCTGCCCTCCTCTGCAGTTCAGGGAGCTCGTCCTAGGTGTCAGCCTTGCCGAAGGTTTCTGCGAGCCCCACTTGCTGCTCCGCAGGCTCCACGACCAAACCCTGCAGGAGATGCTCTGGGCGCTCAGCTTTCCCTTGCAGGAATGTCTGCAGGGGAACTGGTGTGAGCCACGCTGGAGCTCACAGGAGAACGAGCCCGCAGTTCCAGATGACACATTTTCTGTCACTTCTGCAGTCAGTGCTAATGGGAAGTATTTTTAGAGGCAAGATACTGCTCAGTCAGAGAAATTAATGATAAAATTAAGCGAAGTGTTAGGATGAAGTCTCAGGGAAGTTAAATAAGAGTGGGAAGAGAGGGAACACTACCCATATTGAAATGCTGGAAGTTTTCATTGCAGCATATTTTCCTGCATTAGGGCTTTGCTGTTACATATTCATGTGTGCCATGGAAAATGATCTCAGAAAAAGATTCCCTCAGAGTTTTATCCAACTCGAGATTAAAAAAGCATACTAGAATACAACTTTTGATAATTTTGCAAAGTAGAGAACTTATTTATTTACTTTGTGGACTGTGTGGTTAATGCATCCTGTCAAGTTGTGGTTTTGGAAGGTGAATCTTCTTGGTTGGTTTTGAAGAAGTTTTTAATAGAAAAACTCTTCCAATTCAAGCATGGTTCTGTTTCTTTCTGGAATATTCAGTTTTTCCAGTGGTATCTACAAAACCCAAAATATTTCTTTGATAACTTCAGTACATGTATTACCTGAAAAAAAATCTCTCTGACTTCCAGCTCCTCCAGACTTCCAGGCCACACAACCCTGCTGAACAGGGAGAGCTCTCCTGGTGCCAGTGCTGGTACATTCTGTGTTTCCTCACACTCTGCCTGCACTGGCCTTGGAGTTGCAATGCATTATTAATACCAGGCCCAGTCTCATCACACTTCCCTGCATGAGCCTCTCCTGTGGTCCCCAAGCATCCCTCCCACCTCCCAGGGGTGGGACTTTATTTGGGATCTGAGACCCAGTAAAAACCTGCTGCAGTTCACCCTGGGGCTCAGATTTCTCCCGGTCTCAGGGGCTCAGGGCACAGGGCTGAGGACTGCAGGACTGGTCAGAGCAGGGCAGGAGCCACAGGCTGCCAGCGTGTCCAGACCACTGTCATTTCACTTTCTGTGAACCCCTTTTGCCTGAGCTCCCTTCTCTGCACCGTGCCATGCCAGAGATCTGAGCCCCACCCTGCTGCTGCCCCTTTTTGCTGTTTTTCTGTCAGGATCTCTGTGGGGTGAGGACTTGCAGCACCATTTACCTGTGAGCTGGCAGGTGAAACGTTTGCAGTGGAATCAGCCAAGTTTGTGCAGCACCCGAGGAGGGAAGGTGACATCCCCTGCCCCTGCAAAGCAGCACCTGCAGCTCAGATAGTGAAAACCCTTCCATGCTTTATGGCTGTCACTTGATGTGTGAGCTGGAAATGGGTCAGGACAAGCCTTGTTTGCAGGGGAATGCCCCAATCCCACTGCAGAGATGTTGAACTTCCTTCATGCAGAGGAGCTCAGGATGCCAACCTCAGCACTCAGGGCTTTGGAGATAAAGTGACCCTTTGCTCGTGTTCCTTATCTCCCCAAACCATGTCAAATGCAGTTTTAAGCCACTGCACACAGCCTGCCAGAGGTTGAGAGTCACATGAGATCAAAGAAATGCAATTAAGTTAGAAGACATTTTAATTGTTGGGACAAAGGACAGTGCCCATGGCACTTAGAATGTGACCTCAGAAGATTGGGCTGAGTGAGCTGGGACTGGAAAACGTTCTGGTAAGAAATTTTTGGTTTTTTTTTTACTTTGACTACTTTGACACCTTAAGTATCTTTTCTGCTGTGCCCTCAGATGCATCAAGTTAGTGAGGAAAATGCCTTTAATCTACAAAAGGATTAGAATTGTGTCTAGGTGCTTGGGAGAATCTGTCAAGTCTGTCTGGCTGCAAGAATCTGGACCACCAAAGCTGAGGGAAGTTTGGTGGGTTAGAAAAGGAATTTTCCTTGCTGAGTTTGGTTGTGAGGACACAGGCTGGGTCACAGGACAGAAATTATTGCTTGTTTTCAGTTGTTTCTGACCTGAGCAGGGACAGCTTTGCAGTGCCTTGGGTAGGAGCAGTTCTGCCTGCTGCCTTTTGAAAGCAAATTGGAGGGATATTAATTGAGCATTACGCAGTGAGAATTGTTTTAAATGGTGAGAGCTGCTGGCTTTCTTCTTGCTGGAAGTGAGCTTTTGTGGCTTCCAGGAAAGCAGGAAACGTTGTGTCTCACTGTAGCCATCCTTAACCATTTGTGTTTGGCTGGAAACAGGAAAAGCCCTGCCAGTCATGGAGGCAGCACCCAGATGGAAACAGTTAATGTGGGAGGGAAAGCCCTGGAGCCTTTTGTGCACATTTCTGTGCACATTTCTGTGCACATCACTCTTAAATCACGGGCTGATCCTGCTGCTGCTTGAATTTGCAAGTTTATGGAATATTTGACACTGAGTTAATGGGACCTGAAGTAAAAAAAGTAAGAGATAAACCAGGGCAATAAATAATGCAAAGCTGAGTTAAAAGGGAAGGCACAAAAAGTTATCAGCAGGCTGGGCTTCAGAATTCTCTCTGCCATGTCTGTAAAAGCTCACAGAAGGACCTAAACAAAGAGAAGGAGCCAATAAACGTCCAAGGCACCAAGGAGGGGCAGGGGTGGATGGAGCTGGGCTGGCCAGCCCCTGTGGGGGTGTGCAGGGCTGGCAGCAGCCCCGGGCTCCAGAGCTGGGTCCCTACCCCAGAGCAAACCTGTGGGCCTGTGGCAGGGCCAGCACAGGGCTCACACCAGCACAGGGCTCACACCAGCTCTGGGCTCACACCAGCACAGGGCTCACACCAGCACAGGGCTCACACCAGCACAGGGCTCACACCAGCACTGGGCTCACACCAGCTCTGGGCTCACACCAGCTCTGGGCTCACACCAGCACAGGGCTCACACCAGCTCTGGGCTCACACCAGCACAGGGCTCACACCAGCACAGGGCTCACACCAGCTCTGGGCTCACACCAGCACAGGGCTCACACCAGCACTGGGCTCACACCAGCACAGGGCTCACACCAGCACTGGGCTCACACCAGCTCTGGGCTCACACCAGCACAGGGCTCACACCAGCTCTGGGCTCACACCAGCTCTGGGCTCACACCAGCACTGGGCTCACACCAGCACAGGGCTCACACCAGCACTGGGCTCACACCAGCTCTGGGCTCACACCAGCACAGGGCTCACACCAGCACAGGGCTCACACCAGCACAGGGCTCACACCAGCTCTGGGCTCACACCAGCTCTGGGCTCACACCAGCTCTGGGCTCACACCAGCACAGGGCTCACACCAGCTCTGGGCTCACACCAGCTCTGGGCTCACACCAGCTCTGGGCTCACACCAGCACAGGGCTCACACCAGCTCTGGGCTCACACCAGCACAGGGCTCACACCAGCTCTGGGCTCACACCAGCACAGGGCTCACACCAGCTCTGGGCTCACACCAGCTCTGGGCTCACACCAGCTCTGGGCTCACACCAGCTCTGGGCTCACACCAGCACAGGGCTCACACCAGCTCTGGGCTCACACCAGCACAGGGCTCACACCAGCACAGGGCTCACACCAGCTCTGGGCTCACACCAGCTCTGGGCTCACACCAGCACAGGGCTCACACCAGCACAGGGCTCACACCAGCACTGGGTCACACCAGCACAGGGCTCACACCAGCACAGGGCTCACACCAGCACAGGGCTCACACCAGCTCTGGGCTCACACCAGCTCTGGGCTCACACCAGCACAGGGCTCACACCAGCTCTGGGCTCACACCAGCTCTGGGCTCACACCAGCTCTGGGCTCACACCAGCTCTGGGCTCACACCAGCACAGGGCTCACACCAGCTCTGGGCTCACACCAGCACTGGGTCACACCAGCACAGGGCTCACACCAGCACTGGGCTCACACCAGCACTGGGCTCACACCAGCACAGGGCTCACACCAGCTCTGGGCTCACACCAGCACAGGGCTCACACCAGCTCTGGGCTCACACCAGCACAGGGCTCACACCAGCACAGGGCTCACACCAGCTCTGGGCTCACACCAGCACAGGGCTCACACCAGCACAGGGCTCACACCAGCACAGGGCTCACACCAGCTCTGGGCTCACACCAGCTCTGGGCTCACACCAGCACAGGGCTCACACCAGCTCTGGGCTCACACCAGCTCTGGGCTCACACCAGCTCTGGGCTCACACCAGCACTGGGCTCACACCAGCACAGGGCTCACACCAGCTCTGGGCTCACACCAGCACAGGGCTCACACCAGCACAGGGCTCACACCAGCTCTGGGCTCACACCAGCTCTGGGCTCACACCAGCACAGGGCTCACACCAGCTCTGGGCTCACACCAGCTCTGGGCTCACACCAGCACTGGGCTCACACCAGCTCTGGGCTCACACCAGCTCTGGGCTCACACCAGCACAGGGCTCACACCAGCACAGGGCTCACACCAGCACAGGGCTCACACCAGCACAGGGCTCACACCAGCACTGGGCTCACACCAGCTCTGGGCTCACACCAGCACAGGGCTCACACCAGCTCTGGGCTCACACCAGCTCTGGGCTCACACCAGCTCGGGGCTCACACAGCTCCTGCAGGTGCCTGGCACTGCCCACACACCCGGGGCCAGGGCTGCTGCTGGAGAGTCGGCTTCTGTCTGCTGGAGCTGCTCTGAGCTGCTCTAACTGCAGACCTAATTTCATTATACAGATGATATATTAACCATGCATCTTGTTTTCATTATGTGTGAGCTGTGGCACCCGTGCAGCTCTCGTGGTAATTGAGGAATTCTTCATCCTTTTTTTCTCAGTGCCCTCATTTTCCAGCTTTATCTCCAGGATACCTGTGTTTCTGTGTCTCTGCAAAATATTACAGGATTTATTTTAGGTACTACACAGAGGAGCTGACATTTTCTTTAGGGATGATTGGTCAATTTAGCAGGAGAAAAGTGTATTCTGGATGTTGCTGTTGAAAAAGGCCTGTGGTGGAGCATTCCCATGGAAAGGGCAGGTGGGAGAGTGCTTCTGGGTGTACAGGAGATGATTTGCTCCCATTTCTCTGGGTTGTGACTTACAGCTGAGCCTTGCACTGGCTTCTGCTGCCATCTGCACATATATATTAATATATATATTATTACTCTCTCTAGATACATGTATAATTTTTATATTTTATATTATTTTATTACATATTATTATAATGTCATATTATATTATTTATAGTATATATGTGTTATATAATATATTATATAATTTTTATATATGATATAATTTTATATATGATATAATTTTATATATTAGATATACTTATATATATTATATATGTTCTATATATTACACATATATATTTAAAAAAAAATATATATATATATTATTTATATTAATTATACCCCCTCCTGGGTGGGAACAAAGGTTTGTTAGAAGGATGGATGGCCCCAGGCAGAGATCACCTCCTTCACCCGGGCTGCTGCAGTCATGCCCTTAGCTTCTATAACTGAAAGGCAATTTGGGAATTTGACCCCTCTCACCAAAACTGAAGCTACAGCAGAATAAGGGAGTGCATGAATATTTGTGCAAATGTCACAGCCACAGCAGGACAGCTCTGCAGATGTTACCTCCCTGTAGTTTGTACAGCAAGCTGCAATCTGCATTTCCTGGCAGAGCTCGGGGCTGTGCAGTCTGCGTGCTGCCAGAGCAGACTTGGCACACACCTCAGCTGCGTGCCAGCCCCTGTAGCTGGGGCCACCTGAGCAATGAACTTACCCTGAGCACCCGGAGCCAGGCAGCGCTCCGAGGGACGAGGCACAGCCCACACCAGTCACAGTGCATCCCCCACGGGCTCCCGGGGGATTGCAGGTGCCCGGGGGGTCACACTGGAGGAGGAGGAGGAGGATGAGGAGTCCTTACTCACCACCTCCTGCTATTTTTCCATTTGCTTTTTCTCTCTCCTGCATTTTCTCAAATTTTATGCTTTGGACTCAGTTTGGCTTTTTTTTCCTGAAATTATCCTCAGCCCTGAGTATTGTAACTGTGAATAAGGATCTCATTTCTTCTATCATTTACATGTTTCCAAGTTTTTGTCCTCCATATCCACAATTTAAAAGAATGCTAATAGGACTACCTGTCAAGAAATGTTACATTGCTGCTTCTGCTCGTAGGTAATTTACATAAATTACTTTTAAACATTACTTTAAATAAAATCCTCCACAGGAGCATAGAATTAGTTGGGGATGTGTTGAGTGTGAGCAGTATTTATTACTGTGATTGTCCAGGCAATTGGGTGAAGGCAGCACAAGTCGGGTGAGCCTTTCCCCCCTTCCCTGGGGTGTCAGTGGAGCTGGGTGAGCTCTGACAGAAGCCCCAGGGAAGGCTGAAATGCCTTCACTGAATGCCCCAGGAGCTGAGGGTGGGCACAGCTGGGCTCCTGCAGGGCTCAGCTCACCAGCAGCACTGCTCTGCTGTGCAGCAGGTCACTGCTCACCTGTGTGCATGGAAATCTCCTCATTCCAACCCTGCACAGTGACCCGTGGCTCTGGCTGTTTGGTTTTCCTGCTGATTGTCCTGTCAGGAGCAGCCCAGGCAGTGCTGATCCCTGTTCAGCATTTCCCCATCGCTGTGGCCCAGGGCTCACACTGCACTGTGCACTGCAGCAGCAAACTCATCCAAAAAACCCAAAGTTCAACCAAAGATTTTATAGCTGTGGAGGTGTTCAGACACTCTGTGCTTGGATTTTCAAGGATAGTTGTCTCCTTAACCTGCTGTTGATATGAACTCTGGTCTCAGCTGCCAGTAAATAATGTAAATAATGTAAATAATGTAAATAATGTAAATAATGGGTCTCCTCCTCCCACCCTCCTTGTCCCCTGTCCCCACTGCACTACCAGTTGTGTGGTAATCCATTACCTTCATTTCCCAGTGCCACAGAGCTGTCTGCTTGCTGAGCTGAGCCAAGGCCCAGCCTTGCACACATCTGAGCACATTTGTAATCAAGCTGAAGCACTGGAAGCTGCCTCTGGATGGAAAATGAGAGCAGCTGCTCAGAACAGATTAGCTCAGACATCAGATCTCCTTCCACGTGTTTGAAGCTCCCAATTTCCCTTGCCTAGAAGTAACTGAGAGGCAGAGAGCAGGCAGAGGACAGTTGTGATCTTGGAGCTCTGGTGTTTTGCCCAGTGAAGTTAAAGGGAATATGTGGGGGGTTTTTGGTTTGTTGAGCCAACCCTGCTGCATCTGCACCTGCCCAGGTGCTGCATGCCTGCTCCTACCTCACACTGGGTTTGTGTTGGGACTTTTTTGTTTTACCATAAAATTCTGAAGGTGCAGCAGCAATGAGGTAAAAGTTTAGCTGAGCTGAGATCAAACATCTGATGCCAGTTGTCCTCCATGCAGAACAGGCAGGCAGACAATTTTTGAGTCATTAAATGTGAATTGTCTTTGATTTTTAATGTCTTAGTTGGTGGGCTGTGTAAAATAATAACTTTATTATTTATTGATCATTTTTATAGATAAAGTATGGTACTTGACCTTGAAAAGTTCCTTAGGACAGCTTCATACAGTGGCTCACAGTTGGACAGGTACCAGCTATTGCAGTGTCATCAGGACCTTTTCAAAGAAAGTTTAACTGCTTCTTTTTTCATTTTTTTAGGAGTTTGTTGCGCTGTCCAAGAGTTTAATGAATGACCCCATTATGGAAAAGGAAATTGTAAGCAGGGCCAAAGAGTACGTGAAGAAGCATCATTCCTGGGAAGGGGAAAGGAAAACCTACCAGAATCTTGTGCAGAGACTCCAGTGACTTGGCAGGCTGCAGCTGAGAGCCAGCAGAGCACTTTAATGATGGAAATGTGATTGGCTTTGGGTTTCTCTTGGGTTCTTCCTAGAAAAACAGTCAGACTCTGTTTGGACAGCCCCGAGCAGGCTGGCTGGGGCAGCAGGAGGTGCCAGCCCTGCAGCAGGGCCCGGGTGTCTGCTGCCCTGAGGCCTCCCAGGGCAGGCCAGCCCTGGCACACAGAGCTCACAGGGGATGTTCTGGGGCACAGCTCTCTGCCCACTGCAGCCCAGCCCTGCAGCCCAGCCCTGCAGCCCAGCCCTGCAGCACAGCCCTGCAGCCCAGCCCTGCAGCCCAGCCCTGCAGCCCAGCCCTGCAGCCCCAGCCCTGCAGCACAGCTCCCTCCCCACTGCAGCCCCAGCCCTGCAGCCCAGCCCTGCAGCCCCAGCCCTGCAGCCCCAGCCCTGCAGCCCAGCCCTGCAGCCCAGCCCTGCAGCACAGCCCTGCAGCCCCAGCCCTGCAGCACAGCCCTGCAGCACAGCTCCCTCCCCACTGCAGCCCCTGGGCACCTCCAGGTCACAGCCACACCTGCTGCTAAAGCCAGGCTGCAGGAGCAGAGGGGTAAATCACAAATCACTGACCCCAGAGCCTCCACAAGCAGGGAGATGAATTCCTGACCCCACAGCCTCCATGAGCAGAGGGGTCAGTCACTGAGCCCAGAGCCTGCAGGAGCAGAGGGGTCAGTCACTGACCCAGAGCCTGCAGGAGCAGAGGGGTCAGTCACTGACCCAGAGCCCCCTCCAGCCCATCCCCGAGGCAGCACAGGGATCACAGCCAGCCAGGACAGGGCTGGGCTGGGCCGAGGGAGAGCACTGGGTGTTTGTGCTGCCCTGAGCCCTGCAGCCCCTCTCCTGAGCCTGCATTCTGCCCCTGGGAGCAGGGCAGAGCTCGGCCCAGGTGCCAGAGCTGTGCCAGAGCTGCTGGTTACATAAACTACCTCTTGCTTTGCCAGTTCCTTTGGTACCTCTGTGATTTACTTACTTATTGAAAGATTTATGAAACCTGTAAAAAGGGATGGGTGTGGAGGTATTTTCAATTTACTGTGTGTTTTGGTACTGTTTGTTCTCTTTTGTGGCTTTTCAGGATGTATTTCAATACAATGCAGCAGGCTGAAAGTGAGACTGATCCCTGCTTAAAGTCCACACTGATCATCCCTGTCAGCCCAGGGATTATGGACACACCTTTGAGTCTGTAATTGGCCATCAAAGGACTTGCATCTAGAGGAAAAATAAAAAATTAGAGGTATATTTGTAACTACTTGTTCTTAGGAACCTGTTTGCTTTGTATGGACTCTCTTGCCCCAAGGAGAGCCTGTGAAATGTTTTCTGTTGACTCCAGTGGCTGTTGTGTCAGACTTTTCTTTGTAATAATGGAGTTCATGATGTATTTTAAGCTTTCCTCTCTGTTTTTGATGTTTTGCAAGGTTCTGGAACAGTAAACAAGAAAGCAGTTTGAATGTTGTATATTGATTTCTGCCAAATTCCCCTCCTTGTTCTGTGCTGGGGCTGCTCAGCCTTCAATAGCAATCCCCAAGGGCAAAAGCAGCCAGATTCAAATCCCAGCCCTGCTGCACTCCCTTCTGAGCAGATTTGCCCCAACCATTCCTGGAGTCCTGGGCCAGGGGATGGAAGTGCAGCTGGAAGGCCCTGCTGCCTCTCTTGGCCACTGCAGGACGTGCATTTCCAGCATCACATATGGCAGGGGACCTTCACAGGGAATAAAAAAGGACTTTTCCAACTACTGAGCCAACTCCAGGGCGTCCTGTTCCTCAGCCTCTCAGAGATCTCCTCTGCCAGCTCATTCCGATGCCCTGCTTGACCAGCTTTGATCCCCAGCCACTCCCCCTCCCCTTCCAATAGTACTGGTTGCCTTCTGAGAAAAACAGGTTTTTAAAAGCAAATAAACAAATCCACAACGTGGAACAGAAGCCTAAGCAGTGAGCTGATGGTAAGTGATTAGTAATAGTAATGATTAGAAAGCTTTTTCTGCAGCCTGATACATTCATTACTAAACTTCAACTATAAATATATTGATCTGGAATTTGTGCTATTCCCAGCAAAACAAAATATGTTCAAGTGAGAAATTCTGCTACACCCTCAGAATGTAATTAACATATGATTTTTCAGGCTGTATTTCATCTATAAATATGAAATCTGCATCTGGGAAGCAGCATGCTCATTTGCATGTGGTAACAGTGGCAGAAGCACAAACAGCAAGGCAGGCATGAAGGAAAAGGGAGGTGGGAAGGAAAAGGGAGGTGGGAAGGGAAAAGGGAGGCAGGAAGGAAAAGGGGAGGCATGAAGGAAAAGGGAGGCAGGAAGGGAAAGGGGAGGCGGGAAGGGAAAGGGGAGGCGGGAAGGGAAAAGGGAGGCAGGAAGGGAAAGGGGAGGCGGGAAGGGAAAGGGAGGCGGGAAGGGAAAAGGGAGGCGGGAAGGGAAAGGGAGGCAGGAAGGGAAAAGGGAGGCAGGAAGGGAAAGGGGAGGCATGAAGGGAAAGGGGAGGCAGGAAGGGAAAGGGAGGCAGGAAGGGAAAAGGGAGGCAGGAAGGGAAAGGGGAGGCATGAAGGAAAAGGGAGGCAGGAAGGGAAAGGGGAGGCAGCCCCAGGTGAGATTTGGGAGCCCCCAGGACCGTGTGGGGCTCAGAGGAGGCTGCACCCCTCAGGCAAGGGCTCTGACTTTGGGACATCCATCACAGGCTGCTCCCCCTGCAAGCCTGGCCAACAACTGCAGGAGTTTCATCATCATAAAGTGCCACTGGATTTATGGTTTGCATTTCACCCAGTCTTATGTTCCAGGCCTATAAATATTCAATGAGTCTTGTAAGTCCTTGTAAGGAAAATATGAGACCCATGCAAGCAGTTTTGGGTGTAATTATCTTTGCAGCAACTTCACTCAAATGATTTTATAGGTAAGAATAATCCTTTTGTTGTCCTGCAGCCCTAATTACAGTATTTATCTTCCCCTTCAAAGCCCCACTCCTACCCAAGCAGCTTTTTAAGCAAAGCACACCTCGATGAGATGCAGCTCCAGCTCCAAAAATAGCACTGGTTCTGTTTGCAGGCAAAAACCTCCATGGTGCATCTGCCCCACGGCTCCTTCTGTATTTCAGGACCTTGAAATGCACTGTTAATTAATCTAATTACATGCATTTTATTTTTCTGTTGGCTCTGCCACTGAGTCCATGGGGAGTGGACCTTGCAGGATGCTGCTCCCTGCCTTGGCACAACCCCAGGGCTGGGGTGACAAACCCACCCATGGGAATTAGCACTTCAGTTAATTAGCCCTGAAGCACACACATCCAGTTCTCAGGGCCAGCTTCTGTACCTTCCTGCCCCAAGAACACCCGTGCTGGGCTGTGTGCCCATTTTTGGGGTGCTGACCATTGGGGTTTCCACTTCCAGGACCCAGAGCTCCAGCCTGGCTACAGGCACTTGCTTGGAAGGTTTGCTATGACCCTATCAGGACTTCATTGTGAAAGAAAAACCTTAAAATGTATACAGGAAGATTTTAAAGTATTTGTGCCACTTCTGCAAATCATTTACCACCCACTTAGCCCCAGTGTTACCCAAACATCTGCAAGTGCTACCTTTAGGATTAATAAATGCACAGGCACTTCAGTGTTCATTTTCACTGTATTTTCTCCTGTCTCTTGGGCTCATAACTCATTCTGCCCCTTTCTCCCCTCAGTCTTTTTAATCTTCAGGTCAGGAATCACTCCCCATGAAAATAAAGCAACAGTTTTGTCAAAGGCTTGTCAGAGGAGATGGGTGCTTCCATGTGGAATTCAGCCATTTAATGGCTCACTGGGATCTGAGCATTTTTTTTCATTAAGTTGTCCAAAGTAATTTCATCACGCCAGAATTTATTTCACTTCCACCCTCCCCTGCCTGGTCGGTCCCAGCCCAGTTCCTTTAATGTCTGCAGCTGAGACCTGGTGTAAGAGCAGGTCCTGCAGCCGTGCCTGACACAGACACAGCAAAGCCCTCGTCTTCCAGGGCCCCCACTGCACTGAGAATTCTACAGAAAGGAGCTACTTATTGAAAAGTCTCACAGTCACCAACACAGGAGCAAACTGCACTAAAAACCAGGACTCCTGATTTTTTAAGGAACAGTTCACATTTTCAGAAATCATCTGCAATTTAATTCTCTCTAAATGAAGCATATTTTAATCAAGTAATTATCCCTATGACATCTCTTTTAGGTAGCAAATATGGAGGGCACTTGAAATCTCACATCCCTTCCAAAAAATGCAGGCCAGCACTTGTTTTGTCCAGTGCCTGAAAACATGGCTCTAGAAATCCATTTCCCCATGAGCATCGCCATTAAGCTAATTTAAAACACGCGTTTGGAATTAAACAATACATTTTAATTAGACCAGCAGAGAACATCTGGTCCCTGAGAAATCAAAGTCGTGGGCACCTGACCTGAGAGAGCATCCACCCCCCCTTTAACCCCTCCTGCTCCAGAGCAAGGGCTGCACCCCTTGGATGATATTTCCATGTGCTCCTTACATGCAATTCCTATTTCTGTGCACTCCAAATCCGCCTCAGAAAGAAGCCCAGCCACAAGTACAACCTTGCCAGACAGAGGTCACGTATTTCATTTGTGTGATTCAGTCAAATTTCATCACTCATTGAGACTAAATGCTCCTCTACTGCTTCAAAAATTAATCCCTGCCACGGAAAAGTCCCACTGTTATTTCAGCGGCTTTGACAAAGTGAGCTGAGTTACCAAAGCTCTCATTTAACTTGAGCAGTACAGCAAAAGCTCCCAGCCTGAGTGTGGCCTTTGCCAGCCCTGACAGCTCCCAGCTTCTTCCCAGTTTGTTTTTGGTGTTGTGGGGGGTTTTTTTGTTTGTTTTTTTTTTTTTTTTTTTTTTATATATATTTTTTTTTCTTTTAAAAATAGGTTTAGGTAAATAAGAATTCACCTGAAATCACTTTAAAATTCCCACCAATCCTGCCTGTGCCAGCCCTGCCAGGCTGCAGTGCCCAGCTGGCCCAGGCTGCCTCTCCCTGGGCCTGGCTTTGAGCTCGGGCTGCCTGGCCAGGATTATCTCACAGGCTGCACCTCGAGCAGGCAGAGCTGCACCTTTTTCTGTTTGACAGCCCAGCAAAGCAAGGGGCAATGCACAAATTCAAGAACCATTTTCTGGAGCAGGAGAACACCAGTGTTCCCTTTCTGCATATTCATCATCTTTTAACTCCACTTCACTCTCCACCTCAGTGTGACCCCAGCAATGCCTGTTCTGAGCACTTTAAAGCCTTTCCAGAGCCTGTAGCTCAGGCTGGTTTGTGTTCAGGCTCCTCCTGATTTCATCCCCCATCGTGCAGCCGTGGGAGCTGCTCAGGTCCCTGGAGCATTTTGTGTCTGTTACCTCATCCCTCAAGCCCTGCTCGGTGTCTGTGCTGCACTACACCAGAGACCTCCATCTGCTGGGAGAGGCCCCTAACATCAATAATATTGATATATATTAACATATATTAACAGGAATGCACACTGAGCTCCTCCAGGGACTGGGCACACTACACAACCTGCAGTCCCACTGCCACAGCAAGCAGATTATCACCCTACACCACCAAATAATTCCCATTGGGCAGTGGATGCAATGCAGGAGCAGGTTTTGCTGCACATTGTGCCCCACTATTCTGGAGTACAGCAGTTCCCAAATGAGTGGAGAGCTCATTGTGAGAGCCTGAGCAAACACACACTGACAATGAGGATAAACCACACTGCTGCTGCACTTTCAAGGAGCTGGTAAAATAATATTTTAGTCAAATAACTCAGCTGCAACTGCCATGAACTGCTGGGAAGGTTAAGGCTGTGGCTCAGCATTCTACTGAGAAAACACAGAATATTCCAAACACGGCTCCATCACCACTGCTTGACTGGGATTAAAAGCAGAGGATGCAAAGCAGAGCTCCAGCCCTAGCAGCAAACTGAAGGCACCAAAACCCCAAGGGTAAAGGAGCAGTCTCAAAGAGCAGACTGGCGTGGTTGAGTCCTAACTAAAGACTGGGGAGGGCTGTTGATTTAATTTACTCCCAAATGAGGAATAGAGGCACACTGATGCCCTGTCTGTGAGCTCTGAGCCCAGCTCCCAGCTGCAGCACATCTGCCTGGTGTGCCCAGACTCTCTGAGACCAAAAGGGAGCAGCAATGGTCCCCAGCTCTGAAACCAGCAGAGGAATTAAATTAATGTGCTCTGCAGACACCCCCAGCCCTGCTCCTGGGGCTCTGAGCAGAGCCAGGGGCTGGCACAGCCCCTCTGACTGCCCAAAACCTGAACTCTGCTGGAAAGCACACGATGGCAGCCAGCCTAAACCCAAACTGACCAGGAAGATGTGACAGAAAAGCTGATTTCCATTGTGGATGAAGCTACAGCACTAATAACAGTGAGGAGAGCCATGGCTTCAGCAGGGAGAAAAGCACCAAACAAGCAACCATTGTGGCAGTCATTAAAATTTTAATTAAGAGTAATTAGAGAAAAAGACAGCCTTAATAATTAACTAGTGCTTGCTGGGCAGGAGTCCAGGGCAACGTGCTGCCCTTTGGGTAAGAAGTGAGAGAGAGAATTCCCCAAATGCCAGCGGCCGGGGGTGGAGGCAGGAAGTGCAGTCAGAAGGGAACGCAGCAGCCTGGGCAGGCTCTGGCTGGCCCCCGGCTGGCCCCAGGCTCTGCCCTGCCCTGCCAGCCCTGCAGGTGTGCTCACCTGTGGTGCCACCCCGGCTCCCGGGCCCCTCCTGTGCAGTGCCAGGGCTCGTGCTGGGAATGAGACAAGAGTTCATCTGCCACGTGAATAATTAAAGTAATTGTCACACAGGGAAAGCTCTGTGGAATATCACTCTGTGCTGGCACTGAGGGGAGGCTGTGTCTCGACAGGAGCAGGTTTTGTCACACAGAGCTCTGCTTTCCAGGAAATGTTTCACTGACTTCTGCATAAAGACCATGAGTGACTCGAAACCCACTTTATGCTGCAGCCAGTGAAGTTCTTTTTTCCTCTTCCACACCAAATATTTAAATGTCAATCTCTTAACATAACAAACTGCCTCTGGAGGCTGGGAGCACAGGCTGTGTTCCTTATTAGCCCTTTCCTAAGTAACCTAAATTGCAGTCAACTAACATGTGGATTATAAATTCCCTTACAAAAAATCCATAAAATATTAGTTTTAACTGTCCACCTCTATTATTTCCACCAGAAGAAGTTAATTTGAACAGCTGCAAATGAAGCCTTTTGAGTCCAGCTTTACTTAAAGCTATTTAAAAGGAAGAAAACCAAAACCCTCCCAAATGAGTTTAATCAGAATAGTTACCATAATACATTCCACACAACAAAGCATTTCCTTTTATACTGCATATTCATTTCTGTAAAGAAAAATTGGAAAAAAACCAACCTCACAGCAAATCAAGGCCTGAGGAGTGCAAAAAGGCAGCCCCAAGCCCTCCCAGCCAGGGAGCCCTTCCAAGGAAGCCGAGCTGCTGTGAGCTCGTTCCCAGAGCTGTCACTGGGCCCTGTCCTGAGAGGGGCTCGGGGTGAGCCCAGCCTGCACAGGCAGTGCCAGCCCCACAGCACTGATGGCACTGCCACCTCCCAGCAGAGGGGAGGTGGGATGAAGGAGATTTGGCTGCCTCGGCTCAGCAGCTCCTGTCCCAGAGGAGATGGAGCTGCACTGAGGCTGCAGGAGCCCCAGCACCCCCAGCTCCGGGGCTGCACTGCCAGGAGCCCCAAAACATTCACACGGCAATGGCAAGCTCCTGTTAATGCTACTGGCACAGAAAAGAACAACCAGGTATTTGCAATTCCCACCCCCACACGTGTTCTGTGTCCCACACTCACCGTGGCTGCCAGCAGCCTGGCAGTGAGCTCCTTTTGCTCTGGGCCGAGGTTCCTGCCAGGGACCCCCTGGCCCAGGTGCCTCCAGAGCAGCTCTGCAGCCAGGGGTGTCCCCAGAGCACAGAAATGACTCTGACTGCTCCTGAGCTGTGCAGCCCCAGAGCTCCTGCTCGCTGTCTGCTTTCCCCTCCAAGCCAGGGCTGGCCTTTCCTCAGGTGTTCGGGCTTTGGAGGATGAAGGGAGAGACACAAGCACAGCAAGCAGGTGAAAGCTGGTGTGCACACAGCTCCCGAGGGCTGGCTCTGCCCCTGCCATGCCATCCATCATCGCCCATGCAAAGCAGGTGTGGCTGCAGAGCAGGGCCTCACCTGGGGACACAACCCCCTGACTGGGGCAGGCACTGAAAGGCTGGGGAGCACAGCCTGAGGGATGGGGACAGCCTGCAGGAGAGCACATCTTGTGAAGCTGCTCCAGATGCAGCCCAGGGGTTCAAGTGCAACCCTTTCCCCTCAAACACTGAGCACTGATGTGAGGAGGCAGGACAGAAATCCCAAAAACCCCTCTAACCCAGGAGGAATTGTTGATTTTCTGAACTGCACTGCATAAAACTCTGTTTATTATTCAACATCCCTCCTGCTCACTGGAGAGTCTGGATTGCTGGGCCAAAGTCTCCCCTTCCAGCAATTTGCAAGCACACCTGGAGGAAAGCTGCTGGCAGCTCTGACAAACCCTGCAGTGCCAGCAAACAGCAGCCCCTGAGCCACTGGGGTCTGTGCTCCAGCAGCCCCTGCTCAGAGCACAGCGTCTGGAACGCTAAAAATCAAAAAACAAAAACGATTCATGAGACTGATGTGTTGCATTATGACCACCCTGAATGGTGGGGGGGACAGGGCTCATTTCTCAGAGTAGGAAATGAATATTTTTGTATCCTGTCTTCTGCACGCCCCACCAGGGCTGGAAAGCTGGAGGCTTTTCTCTTTGCTCAAGGCTGAATTGCCCTGAGTATTCACCGCCTGTATCTGTTACCCAAAAATGTGCTCCAAGATCATTCTTTTTTTCTTTTTTTTTTGGAGGAGAAAAGGGCAAGAGAGAGTGAATCCTCAGATCAGTAAGTGCAATAATTCACAGCTATCCTCTTTTATAGAAAACAAATCCATTTCCCCACCTCCCCACACCCCACATTGTTGCTGCTGCATTATCTGTACGAGCCAGGCATTGGCAAGGAGACAGGGGAAAAATGACAGGACATTGTAAGAGAATTTAATGAAGTGGCTCCAAATATTGTATCAAAATAAATGAAGTGAATAATGCAGAGCTCGTTCCAGGTGCCTTCCACGGCAGAGACCATTGTGTGAGCAGCAATCCGAGGAGCTGGGGAATACAAAGGTGCCACTGTGGCACACGGCAGGGCAGCAACAATGGGCACCTCAGCTGCTCCCTTTATTGCAGCAGCTCGCTGGGGCCAGGCACTCGGGAAGAAAAGAGCAGCTGGTCAAAGCCAGGAGAATTATCAGCCTTGCTGGTCTCTTCTGTTTGCTTCTGCTTGGGCTGGAGGGAAAGGGGCTGATGGCAGCCCTGCTGAGACCCCGGGGCTGCAGGGGAGGGACACGGGGCTGGCACTGCCCTCACCACTGCCTGTCCTCAGAAATGTCCCCTCAGAGGCATCCCCTGTGCCACAGCACACAGAGCACTGCCAGGCTCTCACTGCTGAGCCTGCCAGCAGCGGGGGGCACGCACTGCTCCCTGGCTCTGTGAACACCCCCGGACTCCTCTCTGCATCAGGAACACTCACAGAGGTGTAAAACACCTCTGGACTCCTCTCTACATGAGGAACACTCACAAACACCTCTGGATTCCTCTCTCTGCATGAGGAACATTGACAAAGGTGTAAAACACCTCTGGATTCCTCTCCCTGCATGAGGAACACTCACAAAGGTGTAAAACACCTCTGGATTCCTCTCTCTGCACGAGGAACACTCACAAACACCTCTGGATTCCTCTCTCTGCACGAGGAACACTCACACCAGGGTTGGCACTGCCCTTGGGGACAGCACCGAGCACCCAGCTCATGCACACTGCTGTCCCAGCTCTCGTTCCAGCCCCCCTTGGCCCTGGCCCTGCACCCCAGACTGTGGCAGGGTGCCCAGCTGCCCTGGTGTGGGTGCAGGACACCTGCAGGGTCACTGGCTGTGCCAGCCAGGAGCAGAGACAACACAGACCCAGCAGCAGAAACGAGCTCTCACCTTGCTCGCAAGCACCCCGTGAGCCTCTGCTCTACTTCTGTCTAACTCTCTGTTCCCCAGGTCTGGCAGGGAGAACACAAATGGTTGGCACTTACCACCCCCTCCAGCTCTGCCACCCAGGGCTCCAAGGCACCCTCCCCTCCCTGGGACACGTCCTGCACCCATGCAGCCTCTCCTCACCCCACTGCAGTTCCCTGCCAGCTTTACTTGCAAATTCCCTCTCTGCCCAGCTCATGCTAAGAGCCTTAATATTCCTGCAGATTCAGAAAGGGGATTTCCAACAAGCATTAGGAAAATTAAACTTCTCAAGAGCTGTCTCAATCTGACAAGCTATTTCTGGTCTTTAAAGGACAGTAAGTGAAAATATTCCAGTGGGGGATGGGGAAGCTGTAGTAAGCAAAGGATGAGTTAGGGCAGAAAGGAGGGCAGGCAGTGCTGGATATTCCTGAGCACCCATCTGTGCATTCACAGCCACAGAAACACCTGAGGGTGAGTTGCTTCAGGCCTCCTGCTGCCCTGCAATAGAAAATCACCCTCTCCCAGCCCCTGCCTGCACCCAAAGCCAGAGCAGCTGAGCGTGAGAGGCATCCCTTGGGGACCTGGGCTCTGCATGCACCTGGAGCTCCCCTGGGCAGCAGCCTGGGAGCTGCTGGTAACCCAGCACCTGCCCCCAGGACACCCCTCTGGGATGGGACAGGGAGGGCACACCCAGAGCCCCCCAGGCTGGCCTGGGGACCCTGGGCTCACCAGAACTGCTGCTGGAGGTGGCACCAGTGCCCAGGCTGCTCCCAGGGCTGCTGGGGCACCTCCCAGGGTCTGTGTGTCCTGCTGCTCCCTTCCCTACAGTGTGCCCCCAGCTCAGCCACCCCTGTCCCCTCCTGCCCCTCTCTGCTGCTTCCCTTCGTGCCTCCCCTTCAGAGCCCACAGCCCAGGGGAGGAGAGGCTGTTTATAGCCCAGGTCACTGCAGGGGAGGGTGAGAAGCTGAACCAGGCTTTCAAGATGGAAGGGTGTGACTCCGAGGGAGGAGATGATGTTATTTTCTTTAGGAGCATCAGAGAGGCAAAATTTAGCTGTTTGCAAATTTCTCAGCAGTTTGTCCTGGCTCCTGCTCTAAAACCTGGAAATTTCCCCTGGTTGGGCTGATTTTTGTGATCATGCTCAGCTTGTCTGTCTGTCCTCCCTCTTCTTTACAGCAATCATTCCAACAGCCTCACAAATGATATTACAGCTGGGTTAAAGAGCACCCCTGCAATCACAGCCCCTCCTCTGGGGCAATGGAGTGGGGACACAGCTCTGATGAGGGGACAGAACAATTAGAGGAGATGATTAAAATCCTATGGTTCTTCAGGGGCTGGGGTGATTGTGCAAGGACTGTGCAGAGCAATGGAAAAATCCTTCTGAGCCTGCACTCGCAGCCTGCCAAAAACGCCTGTCCAGCTGCACGAACTGCTCTTGCACAGACAAGCACTGAGTGCTCTATTAAAGTCGAGGCTGTGTGGAGAGCCTGGTACAGAGCAGACCTGATCAATAGACAGGATTTTCCACTGTTGCAGAATTCTTTGCCGGCTGTAGCACTTATTTAAGGTTGGAACACAAGAGGGACTGATTTGACCTTGGTGTCCTGGCGGGCAGCACAGGAGGGAATGCCAAATGCTGAGAGCAAAGCTATTGATTAGGCTGAGAGGGGGCTGATGCAGGGAGGCTGGAAAGAGTTCTTCATGGCCAAGAGGAGCACAGTGATTTAGGGCTTGGCTTGATGATAACAGGGTGGAAAATGTGTGTCCACAGACACCAGACAAAGGATCTGCTGAAGAAACAGGGAGGCATGAGGTACAACTGATGGGTGAGCTCCTCATGGATCCAGACGAGGCTGGGCTGGACCCAGGCACAGTGTGCTGACCTAGGCAGCGCTCAGGGAGGGTGCAAGGGCAGTCCGCTTCCTTCTGTCCTTACTTCTGCTCCACTCTGCACTCACCGAGCTCAGGGAAACGCTGCAAATGGGACTCAGTCATCTCTGCAGTCTCATGTTATCAGGGCTGAGCAGTGAAGCTCCTTTGATTGCTTTTTATGTCATTAGTGCACTAACTGACTGTAGGAAGCTCTAATTTAATTACTAGGAACACAGGCCTGAACATGAATAAGCACAGCCCTGTTACACTTCAAAGCTGCAGCCTTCTGCTGCTGGGGACACCGAGCTGGCTCTGCCAGGTGCCACAGAGAGCTGGTGACACCCTGGCAGGGCCAGCCAGCAGGGAGAGGGCTGGGCAACGCAGGCACAGAGAGCTGGACCCAGCATGGGCAGAGCTGGGCAACGCAGGCACAGAGAGCTGGACCCAGGCAGCACAGGCTGGAGAATTCAGGCACAGAGAGCTGGAACCCAGCATGGACAGAGCTGGATGGATTCAGGCACAGAGCTGGATGGATTCAGGCACAGAGCTGGATGGATTCAGGCACAGAGCTGGCAGCAGAGCTGCAGCAGGGTCTGTGGCTGCAGCAGGGAGCCTGGCAGCAGCCCTCCTGCACCCAGAGTTCAGCAGGAGCCACGAGCAGGGCTGTGCAGCCCAACGTGACTCAGGCTCCGGTGTCCCTGCAGGCTCCTGCTGCTCAGGGACATGTGGCAGGACTTGTCGAGTGCAATCCAGCAGCCACCTTGGCCGTGTGGTGGGGATTTCCTAATGAGCACTGGCAGCACACGCAGGCACAGGAGCACTGCTGCTGCTCCAGCCATTAATATTACATTCGTGGGCTGCTTAATTTGCTGTTCCTCACGGAGCTGGAGCAGGGAGCCTGCATAATGAAGCATTTGTTGACAGAGGTCTTCATATCACATCAGCAAGAAGGTAGAAAATGATCTTGTTTCAGGCACACTGGCTTGACTCGGGTAACCTTGGCCCTTCTGATGCTCCTGAGGAGGAGCAGGGCCCAGGTGCTCTGCTCTTCTCAGGCCATTAGTGCTGCCAGTTTGGAACTTCACCTGTTTAAGCTTGCAAAGAGCACATCACTGCTTGCACTGGAAGGAGCATTATTCCTGCACGAGGAAGGTGATGGGTGAGCCAAACCCTGCTCACAAAGGTGCTTAAGCAGATGGCTGGGAAAGGGCACAGGCAGGCCCACCTGGGAGCTTTCAAACAGAAATGAACTGGAAGCAGAACACAAATCCTGTCCCCTCAGCACCTTGCAGTGATACCCTGCCTTGCTTTAGAGCTCTGCTGTCCTCCTGCTCGAGCTGCAGCCAGGCAGGGCACTGAGGGCTGGCTGGGCTGTGTGGGGAGCTCAGCTGGCACCTTGCCCTGCCCTGCAGGACACACCTGCCCTGCAGGACACACCTGTGCCACCCTGGCAGCTCCCCCAGCTGAGCCCCTTGCCAGCAGGACAGCTCTGATTTCTGTGTGGCTGCAGGGCCCCAGGGCTCTGGCACCTCAATGAACATGTAGAAATAGGTGACAGAGTTCCTGGGCTTTCAGGACTAAATAAATTCATCTCTGGGAGGTTTTTTAAATGCTGGAGGCATTTTCTAAGCGCACCATTTGGCAGCGATAGCTCCCTCCCCGAGCTAATTCCTCAGTGATGCTCGCTGGACTGTGATCAATACCAGCCGAGCCCAGCCAGTCTCCTCAGTGACAGTGGAAAGGCTCCTCCAGGCTGTACCACACGAGTCTTCAGCTCTCGCTGAGGAGCTTCCACAGCAAACAGCCCCTGGGGCCAGAGCAGACGAGAGCTGGCAGTCCTGGAGGAGCTGAGCACACACAGAGCTCAACTAAAGCGTCTCCAGGGTGCTCATTCCACTTACATCCCATCCATTACACAAACGAGGTGTGGAAGTAGTTTTTACAGATACTTGGTGCAGGCTGCACATAGATTTAATACCTGCTCTGGTTTTTAGAGTCAGCTCCAGAGAGGTCCTGTTTCAAACCAATTATTTAGCTGCATTGCTCAGACTTTGAACTCGCTGGTGTTTAATGCAGCTGGGTCTAAACCACAATATATTTAAGACTGCTGAAGGGGAAGCTTTTAAAATGAAAGAAGAGAGTAAAGAACCAGCTTACCTGATTTATAGGACCATTGAGTTACTACTCCTGATTGTATTCATGCATAAAGTCTCTAAAAAGAACCAAACTGTATCAGATAAATTTTCTTTTTTTTAAATATGCCTCAATCAGTCTACTCACAGGCAGCCAGACTCAAACATGAAAATAAGAGGCAACTGCACAGAAGAAAACAATAAGGTAATTAATAACTCTCACAGGAGAGTGCTTGCTGTCAGCAGGGCTCTTTATCAGGTTCAAGAGATTGCCAGTGGGAGCCACAGCTGCAGAACATTGTGTGTGCAGCACATCAGCACCAGCACTGCTTTAGTGACAGGGAATAGGATTTGGGCCCCACGTTTGCCAGCTGGCATCTCAGCTGATTGCTGAAACCTGGAATTCCTCCCTGGGATGCTCAGGGTGCAGAGGGTTCTGCAGCACCAAAACGGAATGTACACAACACCCCCTCCCAAAGACACATACACGCAGAAATCTCTACAGGAACTTGATGCATTCTGCTATTAGCAGATTAATTAGGGTGTTTGCTTGCCTACAAGTGGCCACAGGTCACGCCCAGCATCCTGCACAGTGGGGTTTGTCACAGATTTGCTTTGACTCTGGGCACATCACCTCACCCTGGGCTCCCCAGGTCAGTCAGGAGCACACCTTGCTGAGCACGGGGAGGTCCATGGAAGGAGCACTCCAAACATGCATTATTTATAGCACTGCCCCATGGACAGTGGCCAGTGGCAGCTGCTGCATGCACGGGCAGCTCTGAGCAAGCACACAGGCACAGATCTGCCCGTCAGCATCCCCAGGGCTGCAGCTGGAGGCTGCTTGTCCTCAGAGAACATTTCTGTGCTTTGTGCTAGCAGAGGAACTCGCTGCTGTTGCCCAGAGGCAGCAGGTTCAGCAGGGCAGCTCTGGGCAGAGCAGTGACAGGCTGCTCCCAGCAGGGACTGCGCCCTGCCACACTGGCAAGGCAGACCTGCACTCACACCTCGGCTCTGCTGGCCTCAGAGACACTGGGCACTGCCAGCCTGCCTGCCCCACTGCAGCCACCTCGCTGTGATGTGCAAAAAGCACCCGAAACAGCCCCGGAGCTGGAGGCAAGGCTGGGCTGGACCTGCGGGGAGCCTGCCAGGCTGTGCTGCAGCACCAAGGCTGCTCCCCTCACCTGAGAGCTCTGCCAGAGCTTGTCTGGACCTGCACTGTCCTGTGCTCACTGCACCTGGTCCTGCACTGCTGCACCTGGTCCTGCTCTGCTGCAGCCCGTCCTGCACTCTGCTGTCACTGCTGCAGCCCATCCTGCACTGGGTCATCCAAGCCTTGAGCAGAGGTGCTGCAAGAAAGCAAAGACAATCTGATCTCCAAAGTGCTGGGCACATCTGCTCTGTTTACTCACCTACTCCCCTGAAAGGTGAACAGCCAAGCGTGGATCTTCCCAGAGGAGAAAACCAGACCCCAAACCCAGAAACTCACATGTTGGCCTTTCAGGCTAGAAAGGAAGCATGTGGATTTATTGGCAAATAGTTTCAAATCTTGGAAGGGTGACCTGGTGCACACACATTTGTAGCATGGCACGTTGTTGTGCTGCACTTTCTCCCCCAGCACTGCCAGTGTACATTCTGGGAGGAGACTGTGCCTCCTGGATCCATCAAAGGACTCAAGTCTGCATTGCTGCCAGGCTCTCTCAGGGTAAACGTTCTGACAGCAAAAGGAAAGAGGCGTTTGGAGTAGGAAAAAAAGATGAAGCCACTAAAATGCAAATTTTATTCACAGTTGGCATGTTTATAAATATATATATTACATTCTTACAATCTACAGTACATTCTAAATATAGAGGGATTCAATCTAAGTGTTTGTGGGAGGGCGGGTGTGTATTAAACTGAGCAACCTAGATTCAATGATGGAAGACTTAACAAAAAGGGGGGCAAGGACTTACTCCAGAAAAAAAGGGGAACTTGAAATACTTTTATATATAAAATCCATTAGCTGGATTTTAGTTAGTGCTTTGGCACTTTGCCACTGGCCATTGGAGGCTGCTGTTGGACCTCACAAGACATGTCCTGGTTTGGGGCTGGGGGCACGTCGGGTTGGAAGGGTAATCACTGAAATCCTACTGTATGTACATCCTTATCAGAAGAAAACAGAAGATAATCACCACCCCTGGCAGAAACAAACGTTATCTGCTGGCTTAGCTGTGCAGGCTCAGTGTTGAACGTGCAGCTCTCCCCTGTGGCCTCCCAGTGCCCTCTGAACGTGCTGGGCTAGGGAGGGGGCACGAGGAGCTGACCAGCCCCACCTCCCCAGGGAGGGGATGGGCCAGGAGGGGCTGCTGGTGGAGGCCACCTCAGCACACGTGGCACGGACCCAGGGACAGGGGCCAGCTCTGGAAGGGCCAGCATGGAGGCCAGGACAGCGTGGCACCAGCAGGGCTGTGCTGGGCAGGAGCAGCCCTGGAGGAGTGGGTGTGGTGGGAGGGAAGGGAGCACAGCTTCCAAGGCTCACTCATCTGGGAAGTGCCCTCAGGACACCAGACGGGGAGCTCCAGGGAAAGGGCTGGGAATACAAATCCAAAACAGGACACTCAAACAAAGCGGGCTTTTAAAAATAGCTCATTCTCTCAAACTTCCAAAAGACCTTCCTTAGTATGAGTGATAGTCTGAGTATAGATCATATCTTCTCCTATTTTACAAATTAAGAAATACCGAAAATTGGCTGGCAAAGTTAATTACCTTGGCATCTACTTAAAAAGAGAGTTTCAGTTTGAACTGTATCTGTGTATCCACTGTCAGTGCTTGGGAGGCAAGCATGCTGGTTTGTAAACAGCCCAGTTACGCCTTTATCCCCTCCAGACTCTTTGGAAACTCATGACTCCTCAGCTCTGGGAGCTGCTTCGTTCACACTGTTGGTTTTTGTCAGCTTTAAATTAATGTTCCTGGATGGATATTCTCTGCACGTGGCCTGAACGACATGCTCTTCTCATGGAGCTATTCATTCTGAGACCAATCTTTTGCTTTTAACCAAAGCTTGCAATATTGAACAGTAGAGCTGTGTGAGCTTTGTAATATCCAAACTGCACTGGAGTTTGTTATATTTATTGATTTCCTGGGAAAGCACAGAGAATGAGACCGTATTATTTTTCTAAGTTTTTTTCCATGTTATCGTGTATCAAAAAACCACACACATCTCTCACTTCCATCTCTGAGCACAGAGAAGACTTGAATTTTAACAGCTGTCCAGGATCTCTGCTCTCCCAGCTGCTTTTGGGTGGCTTCTTGGGGCTCCATTGAGTTATTTTCCACCAGCTGATTCTTGTTAGAATACAACATTTTGCCCCACTACCCAAAATTAAAGGCAGAAGGTGAGTGAAAAAACAAACAAACGAACAAACCAAACCAAAAAAGTCTTTTGTGTCTCATTACGCATTTTCGTGTAACCTTTCCATGTAGTTCTTAAGCTCCTTGCACTCGCCCAGGTCCATATCCTGGCAGACCCATTTAATGTCATCCTCATTACTCATCAAGATTGAGTTGACAGTTGGACAGCCATCGTCAGAGGAGATGGTGGTGAAGGTGGTGAATTTAACCCGTTTCCTCTTGGAGGTAGGAGAAGTGGTTGGTTCACTTTTCTGTTCCTTCCCTTCGCTGAATGTGGACTCAGGAGACCTGAAGGACTGTCCATTGATATTTTTGGTGGCAGTTGTGTTGAGGAGGTATTTGCTCTCCTCGTAGTCCACTCCTCTGTCGATGGCTGTGATTCGTTCATCCTGCTGCGATGAGAAGTTGATGTGGTTCTCCAGGAGCTCTGTCCTGTTGCTCAGCCCCACCCAGTCGTGCGAGTGGCTCATGCCCTCCTGCTCTTCAAAGGGAGCCTGCTTGTTTCTGTACTTGAGAGCAAAGGTGACGCAGTTGATGAGGAAGACCAGGATGGCCAGGCAGAAGACGCCCAGCAGGGCGTACATGCCGATCTCCAGGTCGCTGAGCCCCCGCGCTGCCTGCACCAGGTCGCTGTCCTGCGCCTCCCCGGGCACGTCCACCTGCGCGGGGAAGCTGGTGAAGTCCAGGGGCAGGTTCTGGCTGGCGTCGTCCAGGAGGCTCTCCCTGTCCTCCTTCCTGCTCAGAACAGACCTGTGCGTGGTGGTGGCCCTGCCCTGCTCGTGGCCCATGGAGGAGCTGTAGTAGTGCCCATCCCCTCTCTCCGGCCAGCTGCTTTTCTGGCGCCGGTCGCTGGCGTGGTTTTCCAGGTGGACACCAGCACCCCTGTGCTTGCTGTCACTGACGTTGGGGTTGGCATCACTCTGCCCAAACTTGACCTTAATGCTGCCACTGCCAACAGCCAGGATGCTCTTCCTTTTGGACTTCTGGCACGATTCACTGATCACCATCTCCACCTTCACCAGCGTGCCCTGGCCCTCGGTCTCAGCAGCAATCACGGGCCACTTGAACTTGGGGTCGTGGTGGATGGAGACCACCTTCTCGTCCAGAGAGGTGGCTGACAAGGAGAAGTCTTTGGAGTCATAAATATCCAGGGGCATGACAGATCCGTCACTGAACTGGATCCAGCAGCTGATGGCTGCTTCCTGTAATATATAAAACAAACACAGACCCACTCAGAGTGATCACTGAGGGAAACGTGCTCTGTTCTGGTCTGTTGCCTCCTCCTCACAAGATCCACACACCAGTAGTGATCAGAAAAGAAATAAAGAGGGAGAGCAGTGAAATTAATATCTTGCCAAGGCGTGAAGAGAAATACTGGTCTAAAACACTCGTTGATAATAAGATTGGTTTCCACAAAGGTGCTTAAAGGAGCTGTATCCCCTGGGCTCTGCAGAATCTACTTCAGCACCATAATAAATTGCATGTCAGGAAGCATTACCAGTGACTGAGATCATTTACTGTTGTATATTTACATTAAAAAACCCCAACATTATTTCTAAACTGCTTAAAATACAAAGTCTCCTCTTATTACACAAAGCACATGTTGAAAGATAGCCAATACAGCAAACAGGTCCACACATGACTCCATACCTTCACTCCTTGATTCCTGGCTCTCAAATTAAATTAGCAGATTGTATAAGCAGAGGAAACCAATCAGTTGCTTCTTTAGGAAACAGCCGGGGTAATTTTTACGCTTGTTAGCAATTAAAAGCAAGACAATAATAAAGTTTAATCTTGTGTCACAGCAATGCAGATTGTGTACTCCAGTGTGCACAGAGGCTTTCATTGAATGCCAATGAATCCGACCTGGGTGCTAAGAACGTGCCTCATGCTGCAGCTTTCCGGGGATCCTTGACTTTGGCTTCTAACTTGAAACATTTGAAAGTATTTTTGAATTTCAGAAAACATTTCTGAAAATCAGGTCCTCTAAGGACTCTCAAATGGCTATTGAAAATTGCTGTGCCACCTGAAAAACATCTTTGTATTCATACTTTGATCATTTACAGATGAAATTCAGGCTGCTCTCCTGGAATCTCGTTCCTGCTCCTGATGGTCTGAGTTGCCCTGGTTGGGATATCTGCACTGGAGAATCCCCAGCAGACAGACCTGGCTCCATCAGTGGATTCTCTGCAATGAGCTTTTCTATGGTCAGAGTTGGGATCACCTTGCTGTGAGAGTCTGACAGACAGACAGCCAGCCAACCAACAAATCAACTTGTGAAAACCATGAATATAAAAGTCCTGTTTCTTTAAATAAGCAGTTTTTCATACAGACAATATTTACATTGTAACTCCACGTATGCACAGAGAATAAACACATTATCCTTTAAATTGCACATAGCACACAGTCATCCACCTGTTCAGAGCATGGAGAATAAGCTTTCAGTCTTTTGGGGTTGTAGGGTGCACAATCTACTGGCCTGATTCCGAAATCCTCAGAGCCACAAAGCTCCCCCTGCTGCAATGGGAGATTTGCTTCTGTCTCTATTTCAGGCCAGAGCCCTAAGACTTTGCTGACACTGTCATAAATCCCAGCTTTGTGTTTATTAATCTTTGGCTGTTTCTTGAAGGCTGCATAGAATTTATGTCATCAGCTCTCATCCTCCCACTGTGTTGCTTAAACCTGCATAATCATTTAATAATTTTGCATTGCTTTGCCTGTAGGGACCGTGCTCTGAAAGTCAAGTCCTGAGCAGTGAGGGACTCTCAAAGCAGAGCCAGCCCTGCCAGACTGGGGGCACGGTTTCCTCTCTGCTTTATGTGGATCCCTGATGCAGAGAAGGACCTGTCCACGCTCCATTTCTGGGCACTGAAATGCCCAAGCTGGGCACCAGTGGGGCTGGCTGGCACAACCCTGCCCTGGGCTGGTCTCAGGGCACTCTGTCCAACCCCCCGTGCCATGGGTGAGCTCACTGGCCTTCCCTCAGTGCCTGGCATCAACTCCTCAACTCCTGGAACTCCACACAGGAGCCTGATTTTTATCACCCTATCAAGACAGCAGCTCTGCATTATTTCTCATCCTGCATCCCAAGGACCAGACCCATGATGAATTAAAGCACCTCAGCACTGGCCAAACTTCAAATGTGCATGCCAGTTACCTTCAAAGCTCAGAACACGCCTAAGTGTTAAGAGCCCAGTGTATCCTTGATCAAAGTCCCAGACTGATGGATTTGGTTTGGAACAAAAAGTTTACATTTCAAACGTGTACAGAGGCACAAGGACAAATACCAAGCAGGGAGTGATGAGGACATGGCAAAGTCCAAAAGCCCTTGGTAACTGTTGGTTCTCTAATAAAGGAACTAAGAGTAATAAGGGAAAAAAATGGTTTATGAAATCATGAATCAGGAAATGAGTCAGTGATGCTGATTCATATTCTAGTAATGAATCAGAATAAAGGGATGCTCCCTGACTTCTTAAAGCGCTCACAGGAAGTGACTAAAGGAAGAAGAGTTTGGCACAACACGAGGCACTTTCTCACGGAGAGGTGGAATTAAAGGGATGATTGGGATACCTGTGGTGGGAAGCTGAACATGGCAGGATATCCTGGGATCTGGATGGGACAGAAAGGCACGTGTGTGTGGGGGGGGGGGGGGGGGGGGGCACTGCTGGTGCTCAGTTCTGACACATCACTGCCTGTTGTTTGTGGATCAGCCATGACAGGAGGGCTGTTTGGTGCCAGGGCTGTTAGAACACAGCGCCCTTTTTGTGAGATCTTTGTTTTGCTGCTTAGGACCCTTGGTGGCCTTCAGGGAAGTCCCATGAACAGAATGTTTCATCAGCACACTCAGTAAAACCTGCTCAATTCCAGGCAGTGCCTGCGAGCAGCTCCTTCACCAGCCCAGGGCACATACCTGCTTTGGGGACTGCAGCAGCTCCTGTGCTACTGCAGTAGCAAAGATGGCCCTGTTGCTCCCCGGGCTGAGCTGCAGAGAGAGGGACAGGCCTGTCACCAGCTGCACTCCCAGGTCAGTTATTGTCACCTTCTCGTCCAGGACTGTCACTGTCTTCTCAGCCAGGATGGCATCTGAAAGGGGGGACAGGATCTGCAAGGAAAAACTGAAGTTACCCACAGCCATTTTGTACAGCACCACGTAAAAAATGTGCACTGAACTCATGTAACACAGATAAGGGATGTTTATGGCAATGGGAACCATTTCTCACAGCAGACACTATTAAAATATGATTAGAAAGGGCTACTCACATTTTGTAACTCTTCTGCAACAACAGGGGCCTTATAACACATTTTACCTGTGCAAAGGGAATCAGCTGTGCCACTGCCCTCTGCAATGTGCCAACGTCTGCCTCAGATGTGGTAACTGTCTGTAAATGCAATAACCACATCTGCCTCACATGCAGTAACCAGCTGTAAATGTAATCTCCATGTGAAATTGAAGTATTTGATTAATCCTCATGTTTTGAGGTAGCATAAATATAATGAGGTCTGTAGATTTATATAAAATCCACTGAATAAATGGTATTTATTTCTATCCTGTGGAAAGGAGAGGTAATGTATTGCTACAACAACCTCTCATGGTACTGAATGCAAAATTGACAGAGAGAATTTGTTTTGGTTAAGAAAATCCACACAGAGGTCAGTGCAGTGATACATGACATCCACAATGCTCATTAGCAAGCGAGTTGAATTTAATGATCCATACAGGGTACAGAGCATTTTTGAAGCAGCTTATAAGAGGTATTCTTTAAATATAACTTGCTCTCAGCTTTTTACCCTTGGACTTTTCTTTCCACACGTTTATGTGCATTGGTTGGAGCACTGTAAGTTCCAGAGCTTTAGAAAGGCCCTCAGAAAATCTCTGCAGATTTTGCAGAAAGTCAAAAATCTCAAATCTCATTTCTCCAGCCTTGACAACCTCATTATCGACAGGTGTGCTGCTTGTTTTCTGCTTTGACAGTTTGGGAGGATAAGCATGTTTGGAGAGAGATTTTTTTTCCCCGTTCTAGTGTTTGGTAACACGTATTCTACTTCAGTATCACTGAAATAATCTCTCTCCCCATCTCCTGTTCCTTTTCTTTTAATTAATATTTAGATTAATATTCCAGTCTCACTTCCTTAGCCCCACTGGTTAATTTTCCCTTTACCCTTTGCTCTGTCAGTGCAGGCTGGGAGAAGACTGAGCTGTTCCAGCAGCTGCATGCCTTGTGATAACCCAAATCTGGCTCCAGGTTCACAAGCAGCCTTAGACAAAAATAATCAGAAAAAAGTCTCCCAGTATACAGGTTGGATTAAATTAAATGAAACTGTGATCTGCTACACTTTGGGCCACCAGATAAGGAGAGAAAACCATCTCTGCCATGCCTTCTAGTTCTTGCTCCAATTCTGTTCCATTCAGGAGTGCATGGCTCCAGTTTTTGTCATTAATGCTGGATCACCCATGGCCAGGGAGGGGATTTGGAGGAACAGGACAGGTCAGTGATCCCCTTCTTACCTGAATTGTGGTCATGCCCAGCTCCAGCCCCACCAGCACCTGCCCATCGTGCAGCCGGGCGATCCTGGGCTCCTCCACCTGCATGAAGTCCCTGACCAGGTGGGTGATGTCCAGCTGCCAGTCCGAGCCCAGCAGGAAGCTGAGCTGGGCCCCGGGCTCGGGGGGCTCGGCCACAAACTGTGTCAGCACCCTGACCATGGCGTGCTGGTACTGCAGGGTGCAGCCCCTGCCCCGCCGCTCGTCCTCGTCCTCGTCATCGCTGTCCCTGGCCGGCCTGTGGACAGCATGGGGACAGGGTCAGCTGTGCTGGGGAGCTGCTGCTGGCCTCAGCCTGCAGCCTGCTCTGGGACCAGCTGCTTCCTTCAGCTTTTACCCTGTTTCCCATGTTCATTACTCAAAATCAGCACTTGAGACCATCAACTGCCTCCCAGCTTTGCCACCACGCCGTCCTCCCCAAGCTTCTTCCATTGTTTTCCATGTCAAGTCCTTGCTTTCAGGACCTTCACACTTCTTTTCTTTCTGGATCCTCCCATAAACATCTTTGTGTTGCCATGGAGATCTCTGCACCTACACACACATCCCTCTCTGTACAGTACGATTTGAAATCACATCTCCACCAAAATGTCTTTGCTCTGGTGCTAACAGAAGCCTGTAATAAATACAGGTTCATTTATGGCTTCATTTGCAGTTGGGAATATCAAGTACCTCCTTTACCAACTTGTTCCTTCTGTTCTTACTAACACTGACAAGAGATGCAGACAGCTCTGGCCTGCTTCATCCCTCCTCTGTCCTGGGGGCACTGACAGTGCCTGGGAGCTCCGTGTCCTGATGGGGCACTGACCAGTGCCACTGCACCCACAGGGGTGTGAAACAGCTGTGTGCTAATTGTGACCACTGCCAGTGCATCCAGGAGCTGTGAGCAGGCTGGAGACTGACCAGCCCTGCCAGGGCTGGCCCTTGCTGATGTCTCCCTGCTGCCTCGTGCCTGATCCTGCCCAACCTGACCAATTGGCTCTTCCCATCTCAGCCATTAGTGCTACAAAAGGAAATTGATTTCCAATCCAGGTTCATGCTACCTGCAGCTTCCATTTCCCTTAAAAGTCCAGTGCAGGAGCCTATTGAATAAATGTCTGGTGACCTTCAAATTTACAGCAGAATTGCATTAAGGCCAAATGAGCATGTTCAGATCCACTGGCCCTGACAGGTCCCTGGCAAGTGCACAGCCCAGAATGAACATCCTCTAATGAAACCTACCTCTTATTAGAGATGATGGGGACTCTCCACCCCTTGATCTGATTTAGTTCTGTGTCAGAGACCTCTATCTGCAGCGGGAGACGAGGAATCCACACTGTCATTTCTAAAGGGGCACTCAGATGCTGGTAAGTGAAATTAACTACGACATTCACTTTGCCTTTCATTTCCTTCCCGTTGACAAAGACATAGTCACATCTGTCAGAAACCTGAAAATAAAAAGGAGAAGGAAAAAAAATTAATGAGTCTCTTCACTAATTATAAAGTTCACCACATGCTGGGTGAGTGGGAGGAAGAGAAGGGATCTAGGTTTAAACTAGCTGCAGGTTCAGAGGACAACATGGAGTAACAAGAAAGGTGCCTGGTGTGCCCTTAACAGCCTGTGTAATCCAGCACCATTTTAAGAGGCTGGTTTTTCCTGCTATAAACAGTTCTAGTATCATCTAAGACAAGGGAACAGCTTTTTTTGGTCCTTAATTCCCACTCCAGCAGTAGGACAGACCTCAGATCGTGGCAGGGAGAGAAGGTTCCTCTCCTCTGCCCCCAGCTCAGACCCCCCAGTCCTCCCTGAGAGGCCACAGAACCCTCCTCAGCTGGGGAGGAGCAGCTGAGTGCCTGCAGGCAGAACTGGGAGGACAGATCCCTCTGATAACCCCAGCCCAGGACAGAGCTCCTCAAGAGTCTGTCACAGGCAGCAGGGAATGAATGGGGCTCACCCAAAACTGCTCCAGGGAAGGGCTCAGGGCTGGCCAGGCACAGCTTCAGCCCTGCTGCCAGCCTGGCAGAGCCTGGAGCAGGAGCCAGCCCCGATGGCCCTTCATTTATCACTGCAGCTCTGGACATCAATATTGCAGGGAGTTAGTAAATCTCACTCAAGCAATTTAGCAGCTACTGCAAGGATCTAGGTGAGCTGACAGGACCTGTTCATTACAGTTAGTTAAAATATATGAGTAAATGTACACGTCAAATAATTTATTAACTAGCACTTTACCGTGCTGATGATCTGAAGGAATGATCTATTAGAACCCTGAGCTCTTTTCACAATCCATTACCAGCCAGACCTTCTATTCCATTCCATCCATGTATTTAATACTTCTCACTCTGCAATGTACAGTCTCGTCCTTGTCTGAATTTAATGCCATTTTCTACTTTTCTGTTTAAATGCTGAATGAATTTAAATCATATTTAAATATCACCAGCTTTGTAGGATAATTGGCATTCCTAATATTATTATCTTTAAACAACAACAGCCCCCTCACAGACAGATCCACAGCCAATGAATTTCCATCCTGCCTTGTCTGAGCCTAGGTGACACACCAAAAAAAGGTTATCACGGCTCTTGCAACATCTCCCTTCCAAGCCACGTCTGTTTTAAGGTCAAACTCTCGAGTTGCTGTTTGTTTACAGGCAGATTTCTGGGGTTTGTGCCTCAGGTGAGCTGTGTTACACCAGCTCCCAGCAGCTGCTGCCAGGATCCAGCCCCAGCGTGCTGCCCAGAGCTCAGAGCAGGCAGCTGGGCACACACAGCTCCCAGGGCACTGGTGGCACTGGTGGCACTGGTGGCACTGGTGTCACATCCCCTCCCTCCAGTGCCGATCCCAGCTGCCCCGGGCTGAGGGATGAGCCTTGGCACGCCCTGGGAGCAGCAGCAGGGCAGGGCAAGAGCCAGCCCAGCTGCAGTGTGTGCCGGCCTGTGCACCGGGCACAGGGGAGAAGAGCTCCGGCCATGCCTGGCACATCTGCTCCTCTCACCGACTGCTGCCTGCTGGCACCCTGCTTGCCCCTTGTCTTGTTGTGTTTTAAGTGCTGTTCTCTCAGCAGACACGGCTGCTGTGTGCTAATGAGCTCTGGCTGCTCTTCCTGCCTCCCCCGAGACAGGTGAGAAGGGAACCGGGCACAGGCTCCATCCCCGGGGGAAGCAGCTCAGGATGAAGGCAGGGGGCCCCAGGGTCACCCAGGAGCTGCTGGGTGGCTGCAGGGTCACCCTGGGCTCTCACCCTGAGCTCTGCAGGCTGGACAGGGGCACAGGGGAATGCCCTGAACCCGGGGTTTTCCTGGCTGGCACACGGGTAACAGCTCTGTGACCTCCCTGCCACCTCTGCTTCCTCACACTGGCCAGTCTTAGCTAATTAACACAAGGCAATTAAGCGTGATGGCCCTGGGACTGCAGCCCTGAGGCACTTAAGGACTGGAACTCTTCCCAGTGCCTGAGGGCAGCCCAGACATCAGAGCTGAGCTTCTGAACTGCCGTGGGAGCTGCTGTGCCCTGCATGTCCCCTGCATGTCCCCTGTGTGCCCTGAATGTCCCCTGGGTGTGCCCTGCATGTCCCCTGGGTGTGCCCTGCATGTCCCCTGTGTGCCCTGCATGTCCCCTGGGTGCCCTGCATGTCCCCTGGGTGTGCCCTGCATGTCCCCTGTGTGTGCCCTGCATGTCCCCTGTGTGCCCTTCGTATCCCCTGGGTGCCCTGCATGTCCCCTGGGTGTGCCCTGCATGTCCCCTGTGTGCCCTTCGTGTCCCCTGGGTGCCCTGCATTCCCCTGGGTGTGCCCTGCATGTCCCCTGGGTGCCCTGCATTCCCCTGGGTGTGCCCTTCATGTCCCGTGGGTGTCCCCACATGTCCCCTACATGTCCCAATGTATCCCCTTCCTGCCCACTGTGTGTCCCCTGCCTGTCCCCCTGTGCATCCCCTTCATACCCTGCGTGTCCCCTGCCCTGCACCTCAGCATGGCTGCTGCCAGGGCCCCTGCCCCAGCCTCAGCACAGGGCTGAGCACCACACCAGGCCAGGACACACCAGGGCAGCCCTGCAGTGCCAGGAGTGCCCCGGAGCTCTGCCCTGGCCCAGCTCAGCTCCTGGGGCACACCAGGGGTGCCCTGCAGGGCTGCAGCAGCCTGGGCACACACAGCCATTGCAGAAGGCACTGAGCACTTTGCAAATGCAGCAGAGCTACAGAGGGATGGGGAAAGGTGGGTGATTTGTGGGGACAACCAATCTATTTCCTTCCCAAAACCCAGGGACTGCCCCAGCCCTCATTTCCCCTCCTCCTGCCTTTGAGTTCTGCTATCCCAGAGATGCCAACTCCAGTTGCAGGAAAGGTGACAAGGGCTCAAGAGAGCAAGAGCAGATTTTCTTTTCCTGCTAATGTACTGCTGGAATACATCTCTGTGCCGTGGCCACTGTGATTCAAGGACATTAGAATGCCATTAAACCCTTCTGGTGCCGTGCTGCCTCGCTGAAGCTTTTCGGGGCTTTGTGTCACTGGAGCTTTTCACACCTGCACCGAGCTGACTTCCATTAATTAGGGGAGACTGTACTTAGCGTTCACAAGATGCTCCAGAAATTCTCTCAGTACAGGGGGCTTTTATCTCTCGAGGGGCTGAGCTTGGAATGGCATTTGTGGGCACAAACTGGGCAGGTTATAAAAGTGCTTTGGGCTTCTTTTGGCTCCTGCAGGTCCCCCTCTCTTTCTTCCACCAGTGAACAGCTGAGGCAGTGTGAGTGACAGATCTGATCTCGGGGGCAGAGGTGTGTCTGTCCCCCAGTGCCAGCCCAGCAGTGACACTGCCAGTGCTCTGTCCCACAGTGCCAGCCCAGCCTGCAGTGACACTGCCAGTGCTCTGTCCCCCAGTGCCAGCCCAGCAGTGACACTGCCAGGGCTCTGTCCCACAGTGCCAGCCCAGCCTGCAGTGACACTGCCAGTGCTCTGTCCCCCAGTGCCAGCCCAGCAGTGACACTGCCAGTGCTCTGTGCCACAGTGCCAGCCCAGCCTGCAGTGACACTGCCAGTGCTCTGTCCCACAGTGCCAGCCCAGCCTGCAGTGACACTGCCAGTGCTCTGTCCCACAGTGCCAGCCCAGCCTGCAGTGACACTGCCAGTGCTCTGTCCCACAGTGCCAGCCCTGCCCAGCCTGCAGTGACACTGCCAGTGCTCTGTGCCACAGTGCCAGCCTGCAGTGACACTGCCAGGGCTCTGTCCCCCAGTGCCAGCCCAGCCTGCAGTGACACTGCCAGTGCTCTGTCCCACAGTGCCAGCCCAGCCTGCAGTGACACTGCCAGTGCTCTGTCCCCCAGTGCCAGCCCAGCAGTGACACTGCCAGTGCTCTGTCCCACAGTGCCAGCCCAGCCTGCAGTGACACTGCCAGTGCTCTGTGCCACAGTGCCAGCCTGCAGTGACACTGCCAGGGCTCTGTCCCCCAGTGCCAGCCCAGCCTGCAGTGACACTGCCAGTGCTCTGTCCCACAGTGCCAGCCCAGCAGTGACACTGCCAGTGCTCTGTGCCACAGTGCCAGCCCAGCCTGCAGTGACACTGCCAGTGCTCTGTGCCACAGTGCCAGCCCTGCCCAGCCTGCAGTGACACTGCCAGTGCTCTGTGCCACAGTGCCAGCCCTGCCCAGCCTGCAGTGACACTGCCAGTGCTCTGTCCCACAGTGCCAGCCTGCAGTGACACTGCCAGTGCTCTGTCCCACAGTGCCAGCCCAGCCCAGCCTGCAGTGACACTGCCAGTGCTCTGTCCCCCAGTGCCAGCCCAGCAGTGACACTGCCAGTGCTCTGTCCCCCAGTGCCAGCCCAGCAGTGACACTGCCAGTGCTCTGTGCCACAGTGCCAGCCCTGCCCAGCCTGCAGTGACACTGCCAGTCCCCGTGTCCCCAGCAGACACACACTGCTGGCGCTGGATGTGAGTTCATCCCGGCCACACAAGTGCAGAGTGCAGTGTTTCAGGGGCTCAGCCCTGCTCTGAGCCAGGCCCAAAGCCATTTTACTGCTTCTCCCAGTCCCCCAGTGTGCAGGCTGGCTGTGGGAGATCTGAATTTGTGGTGGATGTTCCTTTGGTCCCATAAACCCTGTGGTAGCTTTTGGCTGAACAGAATCCAAAGCTCTAATGGGAGGGAGGGAAAGGGGAATGTACATGGTGAGTCCCAGCAGAGGAGCCCAGAACCCCACTGCTAGCTCTCACAAATAACTGGAACAGTCTTTCCCCACCTCATTAGCATTATTAAATTCCCATGGGGTGAAGCCCTCACAGGAAACTGCTTTCCTGCTACAGTAATTCTGTTGGAACTCCTACCAGGTCACAGCTAATAAGTCTTTGAAAATAAAATGCATCTTTGAAAATAAAATATATCGTGAGCAGTTTAGGTCTGTGCGTCTCAAGGGTGGCCAGTTGGGAAGGTAAACCTCTGGTATTCCCCCACAAAAATCTGTATTTGGGGATGACTGTGTCCCCATCCATGTTCCTGTAAGTGATCCTTCCCCTCGAGGGCTCTCTGTATATAACCCACACCTCAAACACAGCCCTGCCACCGTGCCAAGCTCATGGGATCTCTTCTGATTTAGCACTGCACACATTTTCCGTGGTCTACCAGCACAAATGGGGATATTTAGTAACGTAAGTTATGATAATGAGCCCTGCCTAAATCACTGCTGTCAGGAGAAGAACGGGGGAGTCTCTGCTAACCATTAAAAATGAATGAGGAGGGGAATAAATAAGCAAGAGCAGCTCATTTGAGCCATAAAAGACTTCAGAACACAAGCTGTGTACCAAGGTACAAAGGCATGAGGCCATTATTAGCTCCATAAGTCACTTCTAAATGACTCGGGGGAGGCAGAGTCACCTTTCCTGAGCCGAGCTTAACCGGGCCGCTGAGCGGGACCCCTGCTCAGCGGGACCGCTGAGCCCAGCCTAAAGCGGCAGGGCAGGAACTCCGGGGATGGCTGAGCCCAGCCTAAAGCGGCAGGGCAGGAATTCCAGGGATGGCTGAGCCCAGCCTAAAGCAGCAGGGCAGGAATTCCGGGCTGGCTGAGCCCAGCCTAAAACATCAGGGCAGGAATTCCGGGGATGGCTGAGCCCAGCCTAAGGCACAGGGACTCCAGAGAGGTTGCAGGGCTCAGTCCTGAGCCCCCTGTGCCTCCCCAGAAGGACCTGTCCCACCTGCCTTCCTGAGCAAGGATGCAGCAGCAGGGTCAAACCCCAAGGATAAGGAGGAGATCTCCATCCCAGAGGATGCAGCAGCAGCAGGAGGTGCAAACCCCAAGGACAGAAGGAGAGCTCCATCCCAGAGGATGCAGCAGGAGTAGGGTCAAAGCCCAAGGATAAGGAGGAGATCTCCATCCCAGAGGATGCAGCAGCAGCAGGGTCAAACCCCAAGGATAAGGAGGAGATCTCCATCCCAGAGGATGCAGCAGCAGCAGGGTCAAACCCCCCAGTGCTGCTGCAGCCAGGGACGAGCACTGCCCAGCTGCTCTGGGTGGTCACTGCTCCTCCTGGGCTGCAGAGCTGGGATTCTCCTTCTGTGCCCCAGCAAAAGCAGTAAATGCAAAGGGGCACCAGGGCCAGGGATGCTCCTGCTGCTCCTGGCTCTGCAGGGACAGGGCACACAGCCCAGCTGCTGGAAAGGGATGATGGCCTGGCCTGAGCCCTGGTGACTGCACTCCAGACAGACTTTAAACCTAGCATCACCTGCACCAAAGCCTTCCCCATTTGGTGGGATTTACACTGAATAAGGTCTTAACATTACATATTTTGAATTTTAACTGTAAGGGTTGAAGATTCTGCCAAAATCTGAAAATACACTTTCAAAGGTGACAGATGACAGAACAAGGGGGAATGGTTTTAAACTGGAAGAGGCATGGTGTTGGATATTACAAAGAAATCCTCCCCTGGCAGGGTGGGCAGGGCTGGCACAGGGTGCCCAGAGCAGCTGGGGCTGCCCTGGATCCCTGGCAGTGCCCAAGGCCAGGCTGGGCACTGGGGCTGGAGCACCTGGGACAGTGGGAGGTGTCCCTGCCCTGGGACCTTGCTGATGTCCCTCCAGCCCAAACCCCTCCATGGTGCTGTGGAATGAGAGCTGTGTCCTCAAGGCTGCACAGCTCCCCACCCTCCCCAGCTGGCCCTGTGACCTGGCCTGTCCTGGAGCAGCTGCCAGGTGACACAGCCCAGCTCTGCAGACTGGGACACACCAGAGGTGCTCTCAATTTGGCAAGTCCACCCCTTTAGCATCAGCACATTCTGCTGAGGTTTTGCTATTGCAGCACGGCACCCAAAATCCTGCATCCACAGCTGCAGCTGCCTTTTCCTCCCAGAGCCAACAGCTCCCTCAGTTTCTGAGGGTCCTGTTTGCTGCCAGGCTTTCCACAGTGGCATGGTGCAAGCCCACCTAGCACTGCTATAAATAGGTATGAGCAGAGACCTGCGTGCATGAAAAATGATTTTTACTGCACTAATCCACCTGAAGCATCTCGCAGAGCATATTGATTAAGAGAACTCTGATACCAATTAATTTCCAAGAAATATTTTGGTTTGCTCTGCAGCTGTGTGGCAAACATCAATAGATTATCCTCAGCCCAATATACCCGAGTGAAACACGCAATGGGACATTTTAAAGGACTTACAATTCTGGGCAAGCATCCAGTTGGAGCTGCAAGTGCAATAGCTCCTTTGTGGTCTGACACAACGTCTGCTGTGTTGGTGTTACCAGCTGAAAAATCCCCTCATTAGCAGCCTCCCCTCAGGAATCACCTTTTGCTTTTTAAAATCCAGGCTTGGCAGATAAAACTTCAGTGAGTTTTTCCTTTCCATGCTCCTTTTGCCCCTGTTTCCACTGCTGGGAACAGTCAGTTTCTCTGCGCAGTGGATTTGCAGATTTTCGACATTTTCCGGGGTGGCAGTGAGAGCAGAGCAGCTTCTGCCCAGCCCATTTTTAAGCCTCTGCACACTCTGTCCTCAGCTGTGATTTATTTCTGTCCAGGAGCTCCCTTTTAGAGCTCAGAGCAGCCAGGGCCACCTGGCGTGTCCCTGATGCCGTGTCCCCCCTCCCCTGGCACTGGCACTCGAGCTGCTGGAGGATGAATGCTGCACTTCAGCAGGGCTTGCAAGACACCTACATTTGCTTTCATTTTTGGGTCACGAAATTCAGTTTCATTTCAATTTCAAATGATTAAAATTATGTAAAAATACCACAACATCAAGGAAAAAGTTATTTTAAAATGAAAAAATCAAAACATTTCATTTTGGAAGTGTCAAAACAAGTTGTTTCCTTGACACAACAAGAACCTGGTAGCATCATTTTCTTCTTTTTTTCTTCTGTCAGAGATGAAATTCCAAGGAAATTAGCATCGTTTCATGAAGCTGCTTTACAGGAGTACTAATTCCGACTGAATAAACCCTGCCAAATTTCCCCCAATAAGCCTTAATGAACTGGGGCCACAAATCAAAACAAAATCATCACGATGACACCTGCTCAGTTCAAATCCCATCTCACGGAGTCCGTGGTACCTTTGGCACAGTGGATGTGCTGTGCCCATGTGCAGGAAGGCACAGGAAGGCACAGAACCACTTTGCACAAGCCCGGCATTCATTCCCTGCTCCCTCACACACTTACTGGCTGTGTGTCATTTATTGAGATCAATACTCTGAAGGATCCTGAAGTGCTAAACTCCCACTGAACTCCAGGGGAGTTTGGTGCTTAAACCTCCCTGAGAATCCAGCCTTTAACCTCCTTTGATGGATCTGTAAAACCAGGCTCCTGTCCCCTTGTTCGACAGGCATTCTCAAAGCCTGACCTGTAAGAAACAAGGAGAGCTCGGGAGCTGGAGTCACCCGTCTGCTGCTAACACTTCTGGGCAGGTTTTTGGGGCAGCCCTTGCCTCCCAGCCGCAGCAGCAGCTCCTGGGGCAGCTCTGGGGGGGCAGCTCAGCCCAGGGCACGCACAGAGAACTCCAGGGGCCTCCTCAGTGCTGCTGCTCCCGCTGCCCTTGCAGCCACAGCCGTCCCCTCCTCTGCTTGCCTGGGCTGCAGTGCTGCTCCCAGCTGGGCAGGGATGGCAGCAGAGCCTGAGCCAGCCTGGCACTGCCTCCTGGCACTGCCTCAGGAACCTGCTGGCCCCAGCCCACCTCGTGCTGTAGATTCTAGCAGCCACAACTGTTTTATTTTTTCCCTCAGAAAAAAATAAGATCCTCCTTTAAAGGGTTTTCATAACTTTATGGAAAATTGCTTCAAACCAAATAAAATATAAAAATTCTTTTGCATCAACTGATGAAAAAAGAAATTACTACCCTTGTTGTAGTTTTATGCATGACTGCTATTAAACTTTGGTCCGACAAACCAACAGCTGTTGGATTTCTTTGTGAAGAAAAAGAAATAGAGAAACTGGCTTAAAATGCTTTTTCTTTAAGGCTGTAAGAGAAATGTAAATTCTTCCAGACCATTCTGGACTCCTAAATTAGTTAGAAAAAGCACTGGGCTGATATATTCTCTGCCTCCTTGGATTCTCTCATCTTTCATCTCCATCACTGCATTGCAGACTAGAAGCGTCGCTATTTTTTTGACAACATTCTCATTTTTCCAGCTTCCAAGAGATCTCTAGACAGGGACTGTCAGTTCTGATTATGCAGCTCGTGCTGCAGCAACAGGTGGTTCCCACGGGCTGAGGAACACCATTTACACCTTTGGCAGAGGGCTGGCACAGCCTGGCCGGCCCTGGCGGGGCTGCCCACGAGGCCAGGCACGAGGGGGGAGGCAGCACGGGAACACGAGGGGCTGGCCATGGTGCCCCTTGGCAAGCCCGGCCAACACACCTGCAGGGTGTGGGCACAGGGATGAGAGATCTGTGGGGATCTGCAGCACACGGAGCCAGCCGAGCACTGCAAGCTCAGAGCTGTGCCCTCGTCATTCAGCTGCACAGCCCCCTGCAGACACAGCACGGGCACAGTGACCAGCCTGGGCACCGCTGTGCCAGGGGCCATGAGCACACACAGCACGGGCACAGTGACCAGCCTGGGCACTGCTGTGCCATGAGCACACACAGCACGGGCACAGTGACCAGCCTGGGCACTGCTGTGCCAGGGGCCATGAGCACACACAGCACGGGCACAGTGACCAGCCTGGGCACCGCTGTGCCAGGGGCCACGAGCACACACAGCACGGGCACAGTGACCAGCCTGGGCACCGCTGTGCCATGAGCACACACAGCACGGGCACAGTGACCAGCCTGGGCACCGCTGTGCCATGAGCACACACAGCACGGGCAGGGCACGGCCCCAGCCCTGCACCACACCAGACTGGGGGCTCGAGGGCCCAGTCTTTAGGAAAGCCAAATTCCACCCAGCAGGCTGACGTCCCTTTGGCTCTGGAAAGCTTTGATCCAGCCCCAAACAGCCTCCAACAGGAACAGTCCTGAGATTTTAACATCTGTCCAAACACTAATGGGTCATTCACCAGTTTTAATTAGGGACAGCACTGTGACCGGACCTGCACAGACTTCAAGGGGATGAGAGCAGCACGGGAGAAGTGACTGAAAAGCCCCTGCAGAGAGAAGAGAATGCCAGGATGAAAGGACAGGAGAGTTTGAACTCCTCGCTGCACTCAGCCTGCAGTGTCCCCCAAGCCCAGATCTGCAGGCACCAGCCTGAGCTGGGGCATTCTCAGCTGGCACGGAACAGAACAATGCCCAAAGGCTGCTGAAATCCCTCGTGGAACTCAGACACCACCCCAGCAAGGGCACTGCCTTTCAGTCACTTCAACACAGGCAGAAGGAGATGAAATAGGCTCAGCAATGCAGACTTTAGAGCTGCAAGGACAAAGAGATTTCCATCTTGGTAACAGGAGGACTTCAAAGAGTTAAGGATCCAGTCCTCTTTCTGCCACAGTTTGCCCAGGAAAAGTCTGGTTCTACTGCTCTGGCAAGTGTTCAGATATCCAACATCACAACTTAGGGGAAAAAGGAAAAATCTGTTGCAATATACATATACTCATGCACACACGGCAGGCTCTGGAAAGTTGGCCAACACTTTGAAGTGACAGGGGGAAAATAATGCAACAGCAAAACATGAAAAATTCCTGAAAGAGTCCTACGCCTTTTTAAGCCAAGAATCACTTGCAGAGAAGCATAAATAAGCAGGACTGTGCTCCAACAGCAGCCACAATACACAAGTGGCAGATGAAAGCTGCCAGCAGCCAGCATGGACAGGCTGCAGAGCCAGAGAATGTTCTCCAAGCCTCCCCCGCTGGGGAAGTGACTCCAGTTTGTACTGGAGTGAGGGAGAGAACCCTGCCCCACTCTGACAGGGAGGGGACACCGAGCCGGGAGGGGACACCGAGCCGGGAGGGGACACCCAGCAGGGAGGGGACACCCAGCAGGGAGGGGACACCGAGCCGGGAGGGGACACCCAGCAGGGAGGGGACACCGAGCCGGGAGGGGACACCGAGGGGGTTTCTGTGCTCCCCTGAGCCACCAACACCAGCTCCCCTCCCGCACTGCCCGTGAGTGGGTTCACAGAGCAGGGAGGGCTCTGAGCTGTGCCAGGGTGCCAGTGTGGGTTCACAGAGCAGGGAGGGCTCTGAGCTGTGCCAGGGTGCCAGTGTGGGGCTGTACCAGAGCAGGGAGGGCTCTGAGCTGTGCCAGGGTGCCAGTGTGGGGCTGTACCAGAGCACAGAGGGCTCTGAGCTGTGCCAGGGTGCCAGTGTGGGGCTGTACCAGAGCACAGAGGGCTCTGAGCTGTGCCAGGGTGCCAGTGTGGGTTCACAGAGCAGGGAGGGCTCTGAGCTGTGCCAGGGTGCCAGTGTGGGGCTGTACCAGAGCACAGAGGGCTCTGAGCTGTGCCAGGGTGCCAGTGTGGGTTCACAGAGCAGGGAGGGCTCTGAGCTGTGCCAGGGTGCCAGTGTGGGGCTGTACCAGAGCAGGGAGGGCTCTGAGCTGTGCCAGGGTGCCAGTGTGGGTTCACAGAGCAGGGAGGGCTCTGAGCTGTGCCAGGGTGCCAGTGTGGGGCTGTACCAGAGCACAGAGGGCTCTGAGCTGTGCCATGTTATGAATAGAAAGTTGTATATTTTTTTTTTTTAAGTTTCAGAGTTAAAAAAAAAAAAACCAAGCCAGACCGAGTCAGACTTCTTTAGGTTCCCTGCGAAGAAAAGCCCTTAATCACTCGTTGATGGTGGGTGATTAACCGATTGTTTCCCTGATGCTGGCTGCATACCAAGAAGATACCAAGAGAAACCCTCCAGGGTAAAGAGACAACCCTCCAGTGACACCAGAGACAACATGCAAATGAGAAACGCAGTGCACCCTGGATTGTTACAGTTTTACAGTTTTTATAAGAAAAACCCCTAAAATCACGAGCAATAAGTGACTTAAAGTGACGTCTAAGGATGGGAGCATTGTCCCGTACCTGCTTGAATCTTTTTATTTCTCACCCTAACCTGAAAAGAAACTGATTAAAGAGACCCCCTGGGTTTCTAAACCAACAAACCAAGGACTCAACGACTCTCCCGTGAGGACAGAGTCCCCAGTTCTGCCTGCAGACCAGCGGACAGAACTGCATCATCCTCCTGCTTCGTGCCACGCCTGGGAGCAGCGGCGGCGAGGGCGCAACCCGTCGATTTCTTCCCACCTGAGCTGATTCTTCTTAATAAAGGCATTAAAAAGGAGAAAGATCTCCTGCCCATTTATTTCAGCTTGGGAGCTCGTCCGGGATAGCCACGCCTGAAGAGGACACCAGGACTGGGACGGCCGCCCACCCTGGACCTGCAGGACAGCTGGCTATCAGGACCAGAGAAGATCGGCTTGGGACAGTGACACGGAGCAGCGTCGGATAGGTGAGAATATCCGGCGGCGGGAGAGGGAGGCGAGCGAGTGTGTGTGCGTGAGACGAGAGCCGGCAGCTCGGCTCCTCGAAGCGAGTGAGGACCCCTCAGTACCGCGGTTCCGCACCCCCGCGAGGGGGCCGGCCGGGAACAGGGGGAAACGAGTGGAATTGGTGATTGAGGCGCCTCCAAAGGGGTAAAGAGGACCCCCCTCCGGGCGTGCGGAGGAAATAGCTGTGTGAGTGGCACGCACCCCTCCGGGCGTGCGGACGAAATAACTGTGTGAGTGGCACGCACCCCACAGGACCCCCCTCCGGGCGTGCGGAGGAAATAGCTGTGTGAGTGGCACGCACCCCTCCGGGCGTGCGGAGGAAATAGCTGTGTGAGTGGCACGCACCCCAAAGGCCCTGATACAGGTCCTAACGAAAGAAGTTAGGGTATCAGGCAGTTTGGCCCAGACAAAGGGCGCCTCAGAAGCCAGGGTTTCGAGGTTTGACTGTTTGAGCCTTGGCAAGGGAAGGCCAAGGTCTCTCTAAGTCCTGACGAAGGAGGTCAGGCGAACCTCAGAGGTCAAGACCTCGAGGATGTTTTTTTGTATTTTGGTTGTTTGTTGAGTCTTGGCAAGAAAGCCAAGGTCTTAACAAAGTCCTGACGAAAAGGGTCAGTGAAATTGGAGTTTTGGCAGGAGGTCGAGACTTCTTAAATAAGATATATTTCATTTAGAGAAAAAGACATCTTGTGATTTGGCAGAAAATAATGGGAGGGTGCGGTAGTAAGAAAAGTGGCCAAAGATTGAAGAATATACCTCCCCACAGTCCCCTAGGTGAACTATTAGAGAAATGGGACTTTATAGAAGGCACAGAAGGATTAGATAAAGTTAAGATGGTACATTACTGTTCAGAAGTGTGGCCAGAATTAGAGGTGCAAGGAGGATGGCCATGGTGTGGGATGAAAGACAAGTGGATGTGTCAGCAGCTGAGTAACTATCTGACGGCCCGAGAAAATAGAGAAGAAGAAAAAGCAATAGCCAAAGCCAAGATCATGCTTGCTATAGCCAGAGAAAGTGTGGGAGCAAACAACCTTTTCCTACAGTACGAGGCCACAAAAGAGTGGGGGAGTACACCACCAGGAGCAGGCAAGAATACGGCAGTACTGTCAGGGACAGGAGGCATGGAGAGGCCTCGAGTCCCTTTGAGTGAAAGCTGCTGCTATTACTGTGGAGCAACTGGACCCCCCCCAGACTGTTTAGCCTAAAGTTGTGAAATCTTTGCTAGCTGATCAAAATAGCAAAGGAAGCAGCTTTAAGACCAGAAGATCTAGTAAAGGTTTTTTTTAAGCAGAAACCACACCCGAGTAGGGAAAAAGAAAAAAAGAACTCATATTTTGTGAAATTTAAAGTTACATCAAGGGATATGGGGGAGTGGTTAATATCTGACGGACGAGTGTTGCTAAACAAAGCACATGCTAAGATGGTGCTAACAGAGCTACAGAAACTAACCCACTGGGGAGTCCAAGGACTATGTGATTATTTCCTAAGAAATAACCTGTGCATAAGTGTATATGGTCTAGCAAAAACAATTATAAAAAAAGTGTTTAACTTGCCAAAAAGTGAACCAGAATGAAATAGTGAATACCTTAGACTCAGACTGAGGTCCAAATTTTGTGGCCCAAACATTGCAAATTATAATTTAAGTTTTGGGAATAAAATGGAGATTGCATACTCGGTGGCACCCCCAGTTCTGGGAGAGTGGAACAAATGAACAAAATTCTCAAAAATTAATTGGCTAAAGTGTTTACCCCTAGCGCTCTTGCGCATCAGGACAAGACCCCGGTCTGATATAAGGATTTCACCTTATAAAATGAGTTTCGGATTGCCATTCTTGTTAACACCCTATAGCACAGGAGACTACCTGGAAGGAAAAATTTGAAGGCCCCTTTCAGGTACTCCTCATCGCTAATTCGGCCGTGCGAACCAGAGAAAAAAGGTTGGACTCACATTACGAGAATTAAAGGACCAGTCCCACCCCCGGGCATTGGACAAGATTCTTCAGTGTCTCCCTCTGGTATTGGACCAGATTCCACACCACCCTCACACTCTAACTCAGGACAAGATTCAACTGCATCAGGAGTTAATTCAGCTGAGTATACTATTATAAAAGGACCAAATGACTTAAAATTGACATTCAAAAAGACTGATGAACTGCGTAAGAAAAAAGTTTAGAATCATAACATGTCTTGAAGTGTTTTAAGAAATTTGTAAAAGTTAAAAATTGTTAATAAGTAATTCTGGTTAAGTCGTCCCAACTTGGTACCAAAGACCCCAGGTTAATCTTCTCCAGAGTGCTCCCCTAGGAGGGACCAAAGTAGCAGGGACAGATCAAGAGAGGTTTAACCAGAGGAGCAAGAGACTCTAAAGAACTTGGAGACTTCTTCTCAGTAAAATCCTCAAGAGGCAAGGCCGGGTGGGCAGGCTGTGCAGGATGACCCATACCGGACTCTTGGGAAGGGTAGTAGTGCTGGCTCTGATTGCTGGTGGTGCTCTGGAGAGCCCAGGAGAGCTGTGCAATGAGTACTACCAACCTTTCTATGAGAAAGAAGTAAGCTCCTTGCTGAGAGTCCACAACAATTGTGTTAACCTCTACCAATTGATCTTTTATCAAGAAAATAAGAAAATATATTGGATGACCCGGAACACCGCCACCTTTAGGCAGCCACTCCTGGGAGAGCACCCTGTAGGAGAAACCTGATGGTGCTTTGAACGTGATGCTACTGAAGCAAACCTGGTAAATCTGGTAAAAGGAAAAAGTATTTCTAAATATTGGGAGGGCACGACAAAAATTAATCTCTTTCAGGAAACCCCTAAACGCCTGTTTTGGGTCAATGGTACCACAACATCCACTGAATTGCCAAGAAGCTGGTCTAGTGGTAGCATCATTAGAATTATAAAACAAACTGTCTGTATAATACACAAAGAATCTGGATCAAGTTTAAGAGGTCCTATATATGAGGATTTGAGAAAAACAAAACTGAAGGAACAATATATGTTAAACAAAATTTTGAAACTACAATCAGAATTGGAAGTAATATCTAATCAGACCGCATTGGCTCTTAATCATATTAATGACCAACTCAACCAAACCAAAACAGTAGTTTATCAAATCAAATTAATTGTGGCAGTCATTAGAAATACTTTAAACGAAATAAAAGAACTAGCATATTTACAAAATCAAAAGACTCCTACACTTGATTCCAGTTGGTGGGATAATCTATGGATTTTCAAAAAAAGTTGGAAAACTATAACCTTCACTGTGGGTACACTTGTTAGTCTGTTCTTATTTCCATGTTTAACAAAAATAGTGACATCTGCTGTACAGAATAACCTAAGGATCTCTAAAGGAATTAACCTGAAAAAACCAAAAAGGGTAATGAAGCTTAGTAAAGATGGTCACCCAAGTGCTGAAGAAATGTATTATCAATACAAAAAATATAGGAAATTCTATGTTAATGAACCAAAAATTATAAGTTGATGCAAGCTTAAGCTTGATCAAAGAAAAATAGGGGGGAACTGTTATGAATAGAAAGTTGTATATTTTTTTTTTTTAAGTTTCAGAGTTAAAAAAAAAAAAACCAAGCCAGACCGAGTCAGACTTCTTTAGGTTCCCTGCGAAGAAAAGCCCTTAATCACTCGTTGATGGTGGGTGATTAACCGATTGTTTCCCTGATGCTGGCTGCATACCAAGAAGATACCAAGAGAAACCCTCCAGGGTAAAGAGACAACCCTCCAGTGACACCAGAGACAACATGCAAATGAGAAACGCAGTGCACCCTGGATTGTTACAGTTTTACAGTTTTTATAAGAAAAACCCCTAAAATCACGAGCAATAAGTGACTTAAAGTGACGTCTAAGGATGGGAGCATTGTCCCGTACCTGCTTGAATCTTTTTATTTCTCACCCTAACCTGAAAAGAAACTGATTAAAGAGACCCCCTGGGTTTCTAAACCAACAAACCAAGGACTCAACGACTCTCCCGTGAGGACAGAGTCCCCAGTTCTGCCTGCAGACCAGCGGACAGAACTGCATCATCCTCCTGCTTCGTGCCACGCCTGGGAGCAGCGGCGGCGAGGGCGCAACCCGTCGATTTCTTCCCACCTGAGCTGATTCTTCTTAATAAAGGCATTAAAAAGGAGAAAGATCTCCTGCCCATTTATTTCATGCCAGGGTGCCAGTGTGGGTTCACAGAGCAGGGAGGGCTCTGAGCTGTGCCAGGGTGCCAGTGTGGGGCTGTACCAGAGCAGGGAGGGCTCTGAGCTGTGCCAGGGTGCCAGTGTGGGTTCACAGAGCAGGGAGGGCTCTGAGCTGTGCCAGGGTGCCAGTGTGGGGCTGTACCAGAGCACAGAGGGCTCTGAGCTGTGCCAGGGTGCCAGTGGCCCTGGCTGGGGCTCAGTGCCAGCATGTGCAGCCTGGCTGAGGGCAGCAGCTCTTCCCACCAGGCTGGGAAGGAGCTCTCATGCTGGCACTGCACCCTGTCAGAGCCCTGTGCCACCCTGCACTGCACAGCCCCAGGCAAGCCCTGCCGAGGGGCTGAGCTGAGCCCAGGCTGCTCCAGCCTCCCCTGGGGACAGCAACCATCCAGAGCCACTTGCTCCCCGCCGTGAACAGGGGTCATTATTTTGACAAATTAGTTAAATCTCTCTCAGTCAGCAACGAGGACCCTGAATTATTCAACATGCATCCGTCTTTCTCCCTTACAAAAATGGCCTGTGAAGCAATAAGTGTATTTCACTTGAACCACTTGTGAAAGATGTAAGACAGTTTGGGTTCACTCCAATGCCCCTTGAAGTCAATGTGAGCCTTTCATTTAATTTTCATTTAATTAATTTCATTAAATTTGCAGATGATGCCAGGCTGGGAGGGGTTAGAAGTTCTCTGGAGAACAAGCTTAGAATTCAAAATGATCTTTGTAGTGTAGAAAACTATCTGAAATAAATAGATGAGATTGAAGAAAGGTAAAGGCAAAGCACAAAGCTGGATAGAAACAATTAAGTGCAGGATGGGGAAGATTGGCCTGGTGACATCAGTGCAGAAAGGATTTGAACTAGACAGGATCTGACTGGAAACTCCCCAGCTCTAGGGACCACTGAGGACGGAGATGATAATTAACAACTGCAGCAACATCTCAGAGCTGCTCAGATAAATGACTTTGGAGAATGTCTCCCTTAGCTGGAAGTGTTGCTCCTTTCATGCAGTTGGAAAACGCCAGTGATTTCTGTGCCTTACAGTGAGATAAGGGATGCACAACCTTTCCTGTCTGCAGTCCATGCATGCATCTCCAAGAAATGCAGGTTTTCTGGGTAAAAAAGACACAAGTATTTCATCTTTGCTCCTCAGATTCAGTATTGATGGTACAAGCAAACGGCCCTGTGGTAGTGGGAATGTGTTTTGCAGAGTACCAGGGGCAGACACAGCCCTGGCACATCCTCCCCTCCCAGCTGCCCTGCCAGAGGACAGAGCAGCCTGTGCCCAGCACCCCTCCTGACCACACCTGTGCACAAAGTAAATCTACTTCAAACTTCCTTTTTTCCTTCTTAGATGTGAGGAAATGCTGAAGATATTGCTCCCACCTGTATTTATAGCATTAGTTGTGAGGCATTCTGACGTGCAAGACAAACCACTGCCTGAAAATTGATCACACTGCATTAAATCAAGAAGATTCAAGGAAAAAACGTATTAAAAAGATGGAAGAAAAGGCATCCTGTTTTCCTCAGCCAGCTAAACAAAAGCCTGGTTTAGGACAGTGAAACCACCATGGATCAATACTGTTTCATTCCTGTGTCTCTTTCTTTGCACAGTAAAGTAAAATAATAACAACAATGGAGCTGCTGATGAACATTTTATATTTGAACTACCCCCATTATCTAACAGCATTTCAGCATTTTGCAAAAAAAAAAAAAAATCCCCCTGACAATACTTTGCAAAGCACATCAGAGTGAGGGCTTGGTGCTCATGACATAAATGTGTGTCTGTGTACATTTTTTCATATAAACACCTATTTATATAGCACATTATCCTCATTGTGGGTGTGGAGGAATTAACTGTTTACAAAGCTTTCCCTGGCCACAAAGTGCTGGGCAATGTTATCTGCAAGTGCTATCGGGGGTGAGAAATGAAGTCTCATTACTGTGAGGTGAGAATAATCAAGCAAACAATGAAAACAGCTACATTTAGCATAAATAGGAACAGCAGGGCAGAAACATTTCCTCTCACATAGTCCAGAAAAACTTATTAAACAAGCCCACACTTGTGGAATGGGTGGAAGTCCAGGTGAGGACTGAAGAGATGCAGTTTCCATTTCATCTCTGCCATTTCACCTCACAGAAGGTGTTCTTGCGCTGTTTATTCATTAATGTTTTATTCACGGCTGCTCATGCCACAGGGCGGGCTCTGACGGGCACTGCAGTTCTGGGCACTGAGCTCAGCGCTGCTGGGAGATGCTGCAGAGCTTTCCCCACTGCAGTGTGCTCCAAGGGGCAGTGCCAGCCCCGGCCAGGGCAAAGCCCTGCTGTGCAGAACTGCCCCGACCCTGCCCTGGGGCTCTGGGGGCTCTGCTCTGACAGCCCCAGAGCAGAGAGGCCTCAGAACAGGCCCAGGGTCACTGCAGAGGAGGAGAACACCAGCTTTGCTGCCAACCCAAATGGCAAAGGCCAGCTGTGCCCAGCTCCCAGGGCTGGCACAGCAGGGCAAGCAGAGCTCCTCGCTGCCAACTGAGCCCACAGCTCCTGCAGGCCTCCTCTGGCTTCAGAGCAGTGACAGAGGAACACATCCAATAAACATTCCAGGGGCTGCCTTCAGCGAGCCTAGGGAATCCAAGGTGGAGGATAATTTGAAAGCATTTTGTAAGATTTTAGCTGCTTGTTCCCATTGACTCTGATGGGAGTCGTGCTGCTTTGATCTTTCAAATGCTTTCACACTCCCTCCGTCCTGACAGGCACTCATACCACGGATCTATTTACTGGGAAATTGAGCTGAGTCCTGAAGCCTGATATCTGAACTATCTTCAAACAACCAGGAGGAAAGAATGGCCAGCCTCTAAAAGAGGCTCATCTGAACACACACTGCCCTGTTGCACTGACACACCCTGCAGCTCTGTGTTTGACTGGTGATGGCAGCAGCAAAGCCTCAGGGCTGCCCAATCCCCAAGGTGAATGAGGGCTGCCTGCCTCAGGGACATGCTCTGGACTCCTTAAGATTATTCACTTTTTTTTTTCAGAAGCAGAGGTGATCCCCAGCATGGAAAGAAGAGAAAAGCTGATTACAGGATGGGCAGAGTTCCTCCCTGGACTCTTCTCTGCTGTCTCACCAACCTCTGTGCATGGATGTGCACAGTCCAGGGGACTGAGACACAGCAGGCAAGAACAGGGTCCTGCATCCCGCTCTTGCCCTTTGTTTGGAAAGCAGGACTCCACATAAAGGAGGGAGAAGGAAATGGAGATGTGATATCTGCAAGAGAACTATGACTGCTGCAAATCTCAGTGTGGAGTTATTCATGCCTTTGGGACTGTTGGGAATGAAGCTGCAATCCCAACTTGCTGGTTTCCAAACTCAAAAAGAGCTGTTCTGTCACCCCCAGGTATGGAGAGGAGGTTCCAGAGGAGGATCCATCTGGATCTCTGAGCCTTCCTCGCTCAGACAGGGGCAGGCAGGGGGATTTCCATTCCTCTGCACTCACAGCTGGGTGGGTTTGGGTCCTGCAGGGCTTTCACAAGCTGGACACATCCCTGCACACGAGCAGACACTCAGGGGAGGCACCACGCACAGGAATCTGAGGCTGTCCCACCTCCTGCCAGGACCCAGAACCACCCAGAGAATGGAAATCCATGTCACACAGAGGCTTTCCTGCAGAGCCACTGCTGGTGCCCTGGAACGTCCCTGCAGAGTACAGCAATCCCTATTCCCAGAACCCCTTGTAAAACTTCTGACTAAATTGATGAGAAAAGGTAATTTTCTTAATACAGCAACTGTGTCCTGCAGAAGCAAGCTCCCTGGCAATCCATTATTCCTCACACAATTTTAAAGTTCACCTACCTTAAGCGAATCTGGCTGTTTCAGCTAAAAGTTGTGCAGCCTTAGGCATCCTTTATCACATGAGCAGATGATCTTTTTAACACCTCGAGTTCCTGAGTTTCATATCATTCACTAAATCAATCTCCCTTTCATGATTTGTATTTATACCAATGCCCAATTCTATTACAACTCTCTCTCATGCTTTCTCAATTTCCTCTATTATTCTTTTTTAGGTCTATAATATAATTTCAGTGGCTTACTCAGAGGCTGTCACTTCGTATTTACAAACTGAAACTTGAATGTGCATTATTACTTTATTTTTATGAAAATCCATGATAACTAATGCAGTGATTCAATTTCTACCAAGAGGCTTTATGTTTGGTTTCCTATCTGGCCTCCAACCCTCATTCCTCCAAACAAACTTTTACATCTCTATTTACATATTGGGATCATTAAGGTTCTTTTCATCTCCCTGTCTCAATGGCCTCAGAAGCTATAATGGATTTAGGCAGGAGTTTAATTAGGAGCTGCTCTTTGCTGTATTTCAGGCTACATTTCACGTGAAAATGTAAAATTTGCCTCTAACAAATGAAAGGCTTGATGAAAGCCCCCAGGAGCCCCAAGCTAGGTAAGCCTCAGTGGAGCAGAGAACTCCTGAGTGGAGATCCTGGTGCTGGGTCTGTTCCACGGGATGCTGGCATCCATCTGATACCTGTGAGAGAAAATCCCCCTCAGCAGTCTGCCTCTTTTGCCATGGTACCCACGCAGACACAATCAGGCTGTTTGCAGCAAGGTTTTCCCTTGCTTTCTTCCATCAGGGAGCACGGGGTATGTCAGAGTTCCATCTCAGAGACACTGCTCAGTCTGGTCCTGCTCCGGCCCACTGTCCTGCTGTGAAGGGCAGAGGAGCCAAGGAGGTGTTCAGGTGACTGCAGGCTGAGCACACTGCTGGGCTCAGGAAACACCAGCTCCAGGAAGGCCTGCCTCAGTGGTGGCCCCATTCTGGTTCTGTGTTAAAACCACCAGAAGTCAGGGCAGCTCAGTGCCCACGGGATCTGCCAGCACACCTGCCCAGCCTGGCACTGACCCAGAGCACACGGGACCAGGTTCTTCCCCCACTGCTGCTCAGGGGGGAAGAATTTCTGTCTTGCAGTTTTCCTGTGCTGAACACACTTTATGATATTCAGGGTCTCATTTTATCTACTCCACAGCAACAAAACAAGCACCCAGCCCTGCTGGAAATCTTGTCAGTAATGAGCCTCGCTGGAGATCAGATGAAAAGTGTCAGCTCAGCACTGCAGAGTCCAGGATGAGGTTAATCACACCTCCACCCCGCTCCAGAGCAGTGAGGCTCAGGGACTGCTGCCCACCTGCATCTGCTCAGGGAGCTCCAGATGAGACTAGACACGCACATTGTTTAACCGGGGAACAAAGGGCACCATTTGGAGAGCTACTTGTCAAGGTGTCTTCAAAAATTAGCTGAGCACAGGCAGTGCCCTGCCAGAGGGGCCCTGTGAAACCCTGGCGATGGGATTCTGAGCCCCAGGGAAACACTGCCTTTCCAGATTTGTTACGAGCCTGAAACTCAGCTCAGCATCATCCCGAAGTGTGAAGAACTTCCAAGGAAACAGGGCAGACGTGTGGCCGTGGCAGTGGAGCAGTGCAGCTGGCTCTGGCTGGGTTTGCTCCCAGCGAGGGGCGATGCCGGACGCAGCCGTGACAGCCTGAGCTGTGCTCACACACACCATGCAGCGAGGAGCTGCCCTTCCCTCATCCCAACACGGCAATCCCATCACCCACAGAGGGGTAAATCTGGATTCCCAGTGCCAGAAATGAGACCCAGTCATTAACAGAGATTGTAGTGTGGGTGCATGTGAGCCCGACTTTCACTGGCAGCCAAGTGCAATTAATCTAATGCTCACAGACAATGCATAAAACACACTTTAGTACCATCCACTGTGCCCTTAGAAGCCTCCTCACCGGGGCAAATGATACTTCCCTTCATTACTGAAGTTTCACTTCTCCCTCTCTGCCTTTTAGTGGAATGAAATGGAGCATGTAATGGAACGTCATATTCACAGATCTCATCCTGCTATCAGCTCCAGCTCTGCACAAAGTCTCAAACACTGCAACAGCTTTTCACACGCTCACAAATGCCCAAAGAAATTGCTGAGAGCACTCAAATCCTCAAGTCTAAAGAAGATGTCCTAAATTTATGCAAACAAAACATCTTTACAGCTGCAAAATAATCACCTGCTTGCAAATAATCACATTATTTTAATAGTTATTATAAGGAACAGATTATTTAAGTTGGGAGAAAATATCAGCTTTGTATAATACCCACCTGCTCTAAATACACAGTTACACTTTTAGTTAAAATTGAAGAGCCATTAAAGCCACTTTTTATAGGTGCTTAGGTTTCTAATTTGCAATTAAATTAATTGGATTTGAATGCCTAAATTGATTCAGAAATCAGGATTATCATCCAATAACCATTCACAGGACAATGCTGCAAAGCAAGGCTGAAACTGGAGAGCTGTCCAGCATCTCTGTGGGCAGCTGAAGGGGAAACCAAGGGCACTGGTGTGTCCTGCAAAGAAACACCAGAGAGCAGAGCCTGTCCCGCGTGTAAAGAGCTGTTACAGACAATCACTCCTGGTAACAAACTGCACCCAGGTAACTCCTGCTGTTCTGGCATCTCGAGCACTTTTCACGTGTGTTTGACTGCTTTACCTTCTTTTCTCTTGAAATACTTAAGTACGGCATAATTTTTTATATAACTGCAAGAGAAAAAGTGCATGGGCAACCAAAAGTCACCATCCTAAAAGAAATGCAGAATGGTCCAGACAGTGAATAAAAGAGGAGAAACCTTCAGTCAACTGACCTGCACAGACTCTGTTATATAAGAAATCTGAAATATTTCTAAATCCTTCCTCATTCAGCCACCGATGTTCTATCATGACAGAATTTTGTATGGGCTGTGATTAAGTGAAATTTAACAGGAGTGATTTCTGCAGAGCCTGTGCTCTGTCCTAGTTAGGGTTCTGGATGTTATTAACAGCCCTAATGACAATGGATGCTTACACATTACATTTCACATCTCAAAGCACTCCTGGGGATTTGGCATTAATGCTCTTTGTCTGTCAAGGCAATTCAGCACCATGACACACCTTTTGTGTGTCTGCTGAGGCAGATCAGATAAACCAGGGCCCACAATGGCACAGCCATGGCCCAGCTGAAAGCAATGCCAGAGCCCACACCACCACAGCTCAGTGCAGCTCCCAGAACCCATCCCAGGGATGATATCCCATTGTTGTGCACTCCTGTTAAGACAGAAATGAGAATCAAGTGTCACACGCTGTGTGCAGGCTGAGCCCTCATTAGAATCTGCAGTGCCTAAAATCCCATCCCAGGTTTAACCATCAGAGCATGATTCCTTCCTTCATTAGAACCAGGCATTAAAAACTCCGGTTCATTACAGCCTTCCCAGCCCAGCCCTGCTAACTCACCCAGCCCCCTTTCCCTGCACAGACGGATGCCCAGGATCAGCCCTGGCTCCTCCAAGTGCCTGGGAGAGCCCTGGGAGCCCTGCAGCAATCCCACAGGTGGTGCCAGGACACCTCAGCTCTGAGCAGCATTCCTCTGCTAACTCCAGAACGTGAGCCTCACCCTCAAACACTGACACAGTCCTTGCACTGGAGCACGTTTGAATCAGCTGAAGAGATCTTGTCACATGTATTTTTATTTTAGCAACACCAACCCCTTCCACACCTACCACAACGTCTGCATAGTCCTGCAAATGATCAACAAAAAGTCATTTAGAGGCTGTGAAAATCCTAAACTGGGCTGAGCAGCCATTTACATGGCATGGTGTAACTTCTCTGTAGGATTCTGAAGAAGCCTCAACTCAGAAATTATCTGGATTTTTTTTCCATTACAGAGAGGTTTTTTATCTTATAAGCTTATAGCCTTTCAAAAACATAAAGGAAGTGCAGGCAACAGTGACTGTGGCAATCCCACTGGGGTTTTCAGTATGGATGTTACAAAAAGGCAAATAACACCACAGAAACCTCGTTACTTCCCAAGATTCACATCAGAATGATGAATTGGCAGAATATGAAAGAGACAAATCCAGTAACTTCAACAGCTTTAGGTGAGTTCCAGACAATTCCTGGGAGGTGCAAGTCTGTTGTAGTGGTTGCACATTCAGAATTCATCTTTGCCACGTCTGTTTCTCATACCAGAGAGAGATTAAAATTGTGCCTTCTCCCTTTATAACCAACACCAGCAGCTCATGAACTGAACTCTACAGTTATTATTACAACCCTTAGTTTTGACAGTATATTTTTCTGAGTTTGTCTAGCATTCCTAGAGCAGAGCACAAAAAGCATTTTCATTTTTAAAGCTGCTCCATCCTAAGGTGAAAAGGTCAGATGGATTCTGATGTCAGGAATACTCAAACTGAGTTGAAATGACAGGACGTGATTTCATCATTTTCTATCAAAATGAAATGTTTAGACATTGCAGAAAATAAAAACATACATTTGCTGTCTTAAATCAAGATTGTTTCCAAGATGGATCAAAATTTTTGGGGGCTGGAATAAGGCTGTTCAGCTGGTGGGAGAAATCCCTTTATATTATGGAAAATCATGGCACAGCTTCTTCACTGAACTCCCAAGGCACAGATTGACCAGCTATGTGATATATTATGTATATAAAGCACTGCACATTCTGGTTAGCCAGTTTGACAGACCACTGCTGCTCAAACAAGGCTTGCTCCTCCTGGTTTGTGCCACTCTGTTCTGTCCTGGGCAGGATGATTCCCCCTGTCCTGCACTGGTCCCTGGAGCAAGGCCGGGGCTCTCCCTGTGAGCTGCTGTGTTTTCAGCCCCACGGGGAGCCCTGAGCTCACCCTCAGCTGTCACACTGGGGGATCACTGGGATCTCTCCTCCCAGCCCTGCCTGCAGGTCTCTGTGGCAGTGCCCCCACGGGGGGCTCAACATTGCCCTTTGCAGTGGGCACGGAGAGAGCTCAGTGCCCAGGAACGTGCTGCAAGGGAGAGCCAGGGCTGAGACCTGCAGTGACCTCAGTGATGCAGGAATGTGCTGCAAGGGATACCCAGGGCTGGGACCTGCAGTGACCTCAGTGATGCAGGAACGTGCTGCAAGGGATACCCAGGGCTGGGACCTGCAGCACTGCAGCTGCCAGTGCTGAGGAGGAGCAGAGAGCATCCCCGACTCCATTCTCTCCTCCCTTTGATCTTTTACTCTGTCACACCAGTGACTTTAGAAGAATTCAACTTCTCCCTGAAGTGCACCAGTGTAAGGGAGAAAAGGAACAGCTGTTAAAAGTTTCATGCTTTAAAACACTGTCTGCTTCAGGCTACTTCAAATGCTCTGACACTTCAGCTTCCGTAAAGTCTGTCACATGATGAAAAAAATGTTATTTTGCCACTGATAAAACCACGCTAAGTGTTAGTGAAAGATTTATTAGCCTGCAGTAATATTTAACAAATTGCCAAGTGTGCTGCTCTCCCCTCTAACACACTCCAAAGTGTCAGAGCAGAGCAGAAGCCAGCCCTTCCCTGGACCAAAGTTAGTGCCCATGATGGAGCTGTGGCTGCAGCAGCACCCTGGGGAGCAGGGGGATCAGCATCCCTGCACAGCTCAGCCAGGACAGCTCAGCTCAGCACAGCACAGCCAGGATAGCAGACCCTGCAGAGCCAGCACTGAGCCATCCTGGGGAGCAGGGGGATCAGCATCCCTGCACAGCTCAGCACAGCACAGCACAGCACAGCACAGCACAGCTCAGCTCAGCACAGCACAGCTCAGCACAGCACAGCCAGGATAGCAGACCCTGCAGAGCCAGCACTGAGCCATCCTGGGGAGCAGGGGGATCAGCATCCCTGCACAGCTCAGCACAGCACAGCACAGCTCAGCACAGCACAGCACAGCTCAGCAGGGACAGCAGACCCTGCAGAGGGTGAGCACAGAGCCATCCTGGGGAGCAGGGGGATCAGCATCCCTGCACAGCTCAGTCAGGACAGCTCAGCTCAGCTCAGCACAGCACAGCACAGCACAGCAGACCCTGCAGAGGGCCAGCACAGAGCCATCCTGGGGAGCAGGGGGATCAGCATCCCTGCACAGCTCAGCCAGGATCACCAGCTCCTGCAGAGCCAGCACAGTGCCAGGCAAGCCCTCACAACCACAAGGGGCTGGCCAGCTCTGGGAAAGCTGGCCAAGGGAAAGAAAAACAGCTTGGGTATAGGAAAAGGTTTTTTCCAGAAAGGTGATAAAGAACTGGAATGGCTGCCCAGGGTGGTGGTGCAGTCACCATCCCTGGTGTGTTTAACAAAGCCTGAGTGTGGCACTGGGTGCCAGGGTCCAGCTGAGGTGTTGGGACTGGGTTGGACTGGATGAGCTTGAAGGTCTCTTCCAACCCAGTGATTCTGGGATACTGTGATTTTGGGACTCAGCGATTCTGGGATTCTGTGAAGGGGATTCCCAGAGAAGGCCACGCTGGACACCCTGCAGGGCTCTGGGGCAGTGCCCAGGCTGTGCCAAGGATGCCAGCAGCAGCAACAACGCCCTTGCACGCCCTGAGCCCAGCAGCTTCCTGCCATCCAGGCAAAGCCCCAGCCTTGCTGGCAGCCCTGCCACTGCTCCAGGAGCTCCAGGAGATCAGCTGCAGGGCTTTTGGAGGACGAGCACACAGGCTGGGTACCACAGGGATTCAGGAATCCTCCAGGAAACACACAGCACAGCACAACGAGGGGCAGAGGAGCTGGATCCTGTTCCCAGGGCTGACTCCAGCACTGTGACTTCTGGCAACTTTCAGGTGTCTGATCAAACACAATGAACAAAAACCAGTTTTCCTTTCAGGGAACCAAATGCAGATTTTCAATTAACTCGTCAAGCTGAAAACCCAGGGCACTGGAAAGTGTTGCTTTGGAAACTTCCAGGCTTTGTTGAGCCTTGAAAAAAATGGCCATTTGGAAACAGAAATGTCTTTTCAAAATGAAAGATTAAAAGAAACTGATTTTTCTTCACTCCTTATTCTTGATTAAAATCACTTTGAGAGTTTATTCCTTACTAATAACTCAGCAAAAATAAAGTCTGCTCAAAAATCTCTCTTTTTTCCCGTTAGTTCAGCAGGAGTTTTACTATCCACAAATGGTCAGTACTTGACAGTACTTTGAAATTTACACCTTAACCTTTCTGTGTCTCACAGTCCTCATTAGTGAAACACAGTCTATAACACACCTCATTTTTGGTTATTCTGTAATAATTTCTGGTAAGTCATCCAAAATATTGCTTCAATGGACTAAATTCTGCTCTGACATATTCAGCCAAGATCAGGCAGGTGCAGTTTGGCACAAGAAGAGTCAGTGCAGAGTTTGGACCAGCTCTTTAAAGTTCTTTGAAGTTTCAGATGAAAGAAGTGAGTAATAAATGTGGACCCTGAAACGAAAAGAAGAATGAGGTACCCTCATTCTGCAAGGAAAATGAGCTTAACCTCATCATTAATCAACAGCAAAAAGCCAGGAATAAAAGGTAAGCCACGAAGACATAATCAATCTGTTAGATGCTGCTTGACAGCTGCACTGAAAAACAGCAACAGTAAAGACCCAAAGAAATGTAATCTTAATCTTTATATTTCAGTGGGCATCTTAAGCAGCTTTTTCTTCCATTTTCTATTCCCCACTCTAATGCCCAGAGAACAGAAACTCTAATTACTGCTGCATGCTGAAGGCTGGCCAGTAATTATACATCTTTATCTTCATTAGATGCCTGTGAACAAGGCTTGCTCTGAACCAGAGCAGGTAAACTGGAAACTCCAGACACATTTTCAATTAAGAGCTCACTTGAAACTGGCAACTCATGTGAGCTGAGCACAAACCTCTGTGCTGCTGAGGAGGGGTGCAGGGTGTGCTGATCCCTGGCGGTGACAGCCCCAGGGGCACGGGGCTGTCATTAACACCGCTGTTAATGAGGGGTGTGTGCATGTACCTCACACACCAGCACTGACTGGACATTTGTGTCCTGACAGGCACGATTAAAACATCAGAAAGCAAAACTGCTTTTTTACACCTCTTCCAAATGATGTATTTGCTTTCAAAATCTTTTTTTTCCCAATTCACAGAAAAGTGAAATAGAAGATGAGTGAGTTAGTAAGGACTTGGTCCATTAACTCCCACAACACAAGGACAAATAATTTCCTTCTGTTTCCCAATCTAAATTAAGTCCAACAATTTGCTATATTTGGCAGATTTACCAGATCCAAAAGGGCTTCACTGAAGAGAAAAAACCCCAAACCCCAAAGGTTCCTAATAACACAGCCAGAAAGACATGTTTAATCAGAAAATACCAACACAGTGGCTAATCAGGAAAACAGGAGCACTGAGAAGATTCTAAAAGGGAAGCATTAAAAATACTGAACTTTGAAATTCCTAGGGTTCATCTCATGTGTAAGAAATCACCATGACAAAATTATTTAAAACAAGTCCAATAAGCATAGAAATTGCAATTGTTTTTTGTCAGAAAAGACAGCTCAGGAAAAGCCATGCACACCTTGCCCAGCTCTGTTCTTCACTCCTTCTGCCCGAGCTGTCCCTGGCTCTGTGACAGGGAGCCACCAAACCTGTGGGTGTGTCTGGAGCCTCCCGAGGACAGCCACTGCTCCCCTGTGCCCACAAAGTGCCCCCAGGAGGGGGGTGCTGGGGCTGGGGAGGCTTTGGGGCTGCTCACAGCCCTGAGTGCTGCAGCCAACGCCAGGGCACCCAAAGGGGCAAAGATGAACCCAAAGGGGGCAAAGCTGGACCCAAAGGGGGCACAGATGAACCCCAAAGGGGCAAAGCTGAACTCCAAAGGAGACAAAGCTGAAGCCCCAGCAGGCAGGCAGCTCTGGGCACGGCCAGGTCCCAGTAAGGAGCAGCTCCTGGAGGTAATGGGATAGCAGCCATTCCCAGCAGCTGAGAGGGAATTCCATTCCCTCCACTGGGAGGGTGGCCTGGAGGCTTTGTGATAGTTTAAAAAAAATAATAAAAACTTCAATTTTAACTTTCATTTGTAGCTGCATCTGTTTCCTCTCTCAAGTGACAGGCACAGAGAGTTTGTGACAAGATAAAAGCTGCTGCAGACCAGGCACCTCTTGTGTCACCTGCTGGAATCCTCTGTACCTTATCTGCCACCATCGCTGCCAGCAGCTCCTTCCTCTTCACCGTCCATCCAGCAGACAGAAGCGTGCAGGACTGATTCCTTACAGGATTTCAGGGGGATGTGGTACTTGCTGAAAGCCTCCACTGAGGCTCCAGTGTGACCCCACTTCAGGCCAAAAGGACCTTGCAGGCTCTCCTGGGAGCTCTCCTGGCAGGGAGCAGAGCACTGCCAGCACTCCTGAACAGCCCTGCAACTGCACAGGCACAGGGAGAGCAGCTCTGGAAATGCTTCCCAAGTGGGAAGTGCCAGACAATCCCACGGGTTTGACGAGCAGGACGGGAAATTGGGATTTTGTGTTTGGTTTGTTGCTTCACTGGAGCGAGCTATACAGCAATAACAGCAATAATAAATCTTGGTTCCAGCAGCAGAGCAGTCAGAAAATGAAAGAACTTGTTCCATTAGAGAACAGCAGTGCTCTGCAGGGCCTCTGCCTCTGAAAGGAGCAGCCTGATCCTACCTTAATGACGTCTTCATCTGATGAGCTGCATTCCACAGAGTCCACAAGATCTGTCACAGTCCCATCATCTTCCACAGAAACCACCCTGACAGGGACAGCCACTGTTTTCCCTGTGAGAATGGCCGTGTTCAGGATCTCTGCTTCCTACGAGAAAAGGAAACAAAGGCCCACTTAGTATTTATAATCTGCTATTAATTCATTAGTACCACCCAGATCCAGCTTCAATCCCTCGTGGCTTTGGCAAGGACTGCTCCCAGTGCAGCAGGCAGGACAGGAGATTTCCAGCTGTGGTTCAGGGCTCTTGAGGTACCTGTGGTGCCCTGCTGCTGTCTGTGCCTGCTGTGCCCTGCTGTGCCCTGCTGTGGTGCCCTGCCTGCTGCAGGAACTGCTGTTCCCTGAGGGCCAGGGCAGCCAGCACCCGAGTGACCCCGCAGCCCAGGGACAAACACACCTGCACGTGGCAGCAGGGACAGCTCCAGCCTGAGCTCACCTCGATTATCACCTAAAAGTGTCTCAAGTCTCGCTGCTTTCCCCCTTTCTGAAAGGTTCCCTGCAAACACTGGCATTCCACGCTGGGAGTGCCCTCTGCCTGGGCAGCCAGGCTGGCACGTGGGCACAGCCCAGGGCAGGTCTGAGCTGCTCTTGGGGTGCAATCCTGGCGAGGTCAGAACCCCAGAGCCTGTGGGGCAGGCACTGCTCTCCTGAGCACCGTGCCCTGCCCTGCTCTGCCCCCAGGGGAATCAGTCAGGTCCTGGGTGTGTGACTGCACCACAGGACTGGGTGGCATCACACCCTCTTCATTTTCTAGGGTTCACCCTGGCTGCTGCTGGGCAGGCAGCTCCCCACACCTCTTCCTTGACCTTCTAAAGGGCTCTGTGCAAAGCCAGCCTCTCTCAGACAGGGGAGGGATGCCAGAGGCTCTGGGCTCACCAAACAAACCCAGCTCTGTGGTGACCAGTTACAAAACACATTCCTGCTGTTTGATTTACCAGTTCTTACCTAAAAGGCCTGAGCTCTGATTACCTGAGGAGCATCAGACTGAGCAGAGCTCTTTGTCACCTGGTGTCACCTCTGTCACTGCTGATCTCTGCCAGGACACTGAGCACAAACTGCTGCCCGAGCCCTCCCACCCGACTGCAGGATCCTGCTCAGCTCTGCAAGCTCTCAGCCCTTCAGAGCCGTGCCTGCGAAGCTGGGACCATCCTGTGGAACAAGAGGCCCTTGATTCCAGCTGGCTCTTGTGCAGTAAAGGCTCCCAAAGCCCCCCAAGTGCTAAATTCTCATTATCTAAATAGCTCCCACTGTGAGCTCTGAGACTGACCTGATTTTACTCCTGGAAGACAAGAGAGTGGGGATTGGAACCAAGCTACCAGAAGACGATGACTGCTCCCACTGCCCCTTGGGCTGAAGGGGAGAAGCTGAGATTTTTCTCCTCTAAAGTATTCACATCAAAAAGACCTTTCCCTCTTACTTAAAGAAACAGACACACTTTATTCAGACTCAAAGCAATATTTAAAGAAAGAAAAACCCCTCCTGGTCACTTGATAGCTGCTTTGCTAAGGTTGCCCCATCCTCACTGTGATCTTTAGGGAAGGGAGAAAGAGGATTTCACAAAAAGAGAACTTGAGAAGAAAATCCTCTTCCTCCCTCAGCACAAAAGCCCTTCAGACATTTTGAAATTGTAATTCATCCAAGGGATGAATGTCTGCCTGTACACTCGGGTCTGCCCTGATCACACGTTTGCTCTCAGAACACACTGCTCAGGCCGCTGGGCTCTCAGGTTTGCAATGGAGCTCCAGCTTCAGGGTTTCCCCCACTGGGCTCTGCACCCAGGTTCCTGAGCACCTTTTGCTGCTGCTGTGGGCTCAGCAGAGCTGCAGACAGGGCAGCTGGCAGCAGGAGCTCTGCAGCCACAGGGCAGTGCCAGGCCCTGCGGGCAGTGCCCTGCGAGCACTCGGGCACCAGTCTCATTTCTGTGGCTGCTGGAGGCCACAGCCCCTCCCGGGCTGTCACAGCACCTCCTGGCTGCTCACCCCTCCACGGAGCTGCACAGAGCTCTCCCAGGCAGCCACACTCCCTCTCCCCTGGCTCATCAGTGTGACCCTCGCAATTATTTCATAAAGCAAAGGGAATTTTAATAACCAGGCCTTTGAAGCAGGGTGATTAATGAGCTCTGCTTACCAAAGGCAAGTGCAATTTCCCCTGGTAAGAGCTGAGAATGATTCTCAGAAGCTCCTTGCATTTCTTTTGAGTCTCTGAGTTTTCCAGGCTGGCTTTGGATGCTCAGAACACAGAGGGCATCCCAGGGCAGCCTCCGTGCCCCTGGCTGGGATCTGCTGCCCACTGCCTGCCCTGCCCTGCCTCGCTGGCACTGGGTGGCACTGGGCTGTCCTGCCCTGGAGTCACTGGGCTGGCTCTGGGCTGGCTCTGGGCTGGCATTGGGTGGCACTGGGTGGCTCTGGGTGGCACTGGACTGGCACTGGGTGTCAGTGGGTGTCACTGGGTGGCACTGGGCTGTCCTGCCCTGGAGTCACTGAGCTGGCACTGGGTGGCACTGGACTGGCACTGGGTGTCACTGGGTGTCACTGGGTGGCACTGGGTGTCAGTGGGTGTCAGTGGCTGTCACTGGGTGGCTCTGGGCTGTCCTGCCCCAGGTCACTGGGCTGTGAGCTCTGCCTGCAGGGACCCCTGTCCCTCCCCACGGGCACACTGCAGGGTGGTTCCTCAGCCCCGCTCTGCACCCCCAAAGCAGGGCAGTGCCAGCATTCACAGCTCGGCCTGCGGGGCACAGGGCAATGCCCTGCAGGCAGCTGGGCACCAGGCAGGAAGGCTGAACATCCCCGTGCAGGCACGTGCAAACTGCTTCATTTGGGGAACAAACACCATACTTACTGAGCTGAGATTTACAGTTCAGAGCCTCGGCATGGAAAAGCTGTAAATCTAAATTGTTACTAATTTATAACTGTTGCTTTTTGCTGCTTGAGTGGAAAAGGAATCTCCTGAAGAAATATGATGTTCTTTATCTATAACTAACACAGATTACAGGAGATAAGATGTCAGGGCACTCAGGATGGGAATAGTTATGCTCCTGCAAAGCCACAGCCAAAGAGTGTCACTGGTAAAAGTTGATTCCCTCAGCAGCTATTAAAAAGGTGCTGAACTGTCTCTAACTATTAACACAGCACATCTCTATAATTCACTTACACTGAGCCCCTCCAATCATAAAATGAAATCATCAGAGAAAAACATGTCTCTGCATGTAATAGAAATGGAAGACCAGGTAATCTTTATTCTGAAATTGCTACCACGGTAAATAAACAGTAATACTTTAAAAAAGATGCTAGAGCGAGTGTTCTTTGCTTACTGAAGAGATTCAGATTAAATAACTGAGCATATTAAGCCCTCCAGCAGAAACATACTCAGAAGATGTACACAGTAAGCATCAATTTAAGTTGAAATGCAGAAGTGAATACCTATTAGGTTTTTTCAATTTTAATAGGTAGCTTCCCTGAAATTTAATTTCCCTTCAGACATCTTTTGCCTTATCTTCCCAAAGGTGAAAAAAAGGGCTTTACAATATCTTGATAAATCTTTCCAAATTTCTGTTTCTGTTGTCTGGTATAGACAGACAGTATTTCCTGATGTCTGTGTGTGTATACGTAACTTTTGGAAGGAATCAGTGCATGAGTGAGCCATGCTTAGCTCTGCTCCAGCTGCTCCTGAGCTCCCAGTCTGGGGCCCAAGGGGTGCTGTGTGACCCTCAGGGCTGCACGGGAGCCTCCCTGGCAGTTTGCTCTGGGCCTGCCTGGAGATGCTCGTCAGCCCCTTGCTCTGCCTCCTGTCCAGCCACACCTACCCCTGCATTAATCACTGCATTAATTACCAGTAACATGCGTTGTTGCTTTGCTCTGGCAGGGAAGTGCATCCTTCCAGCCCCACACTCACACCCCTCAGCTTCAGGCTTGTCCTCCCACTGCACAGGGAAAGGAGGTTAAAAGCTGCCCACGACACTGCAGCTCATGTTCTAGAAGCACAGCAGATCTCCAGAGACATTCTTCATTAGAGCACTGCAATGTATCTGCAGGCTGAAAATCTAATTTCAAAAATCAAGAATGCCCCTCTTGGGTTTCAATAGGTGTTCTGGCTCCTGGGTTATGTACAGAGTGCAATCAGGAAGAGAATGAACCGACCCCTGGAACCTCCTGAAGTCCAGAGCATGCACAAACACAGAGAGGGAACAGCTGCCTGAAAATCCCTCCCACTGGCACTCCTTAACATCCTCCATTTTCTTCCTTTTAATGTATTTTCTATTAATCAGCATGTAGAGCACTAATCCAGGGCCCCACCTTGAATCTTTTCGCTATTTAGGTAAAAAAGACCGAGATTTGCCTCCTGTTCAACCAGCAGCCATCCTGCTCATATCAGAGGATCCATGCATCAGTCATGCATAACTAATTTCAAATCTTATTTAGCATCAAGTCTCAGAATTAAGCAGCTAAGTGACAGCTGTTTAATTAACTCCTTAAGCTGATTAGAAAGCATTACAGAAATCCCCCCAAGGAAGAGTTTATAACTGTCAAGAGAGCCTAAGGCCATGTTAATGCTTCTGTTTAAATTTAGTAAGCTTCTAAACCAATAAAGTCTAAATGCTTGACATTCTCATGGATGTGGTCAACCTCAGCTTCTTCCTCCTGCTACCACTGCAAGGGCAGGAAACAAAAGCAGTGACAGAGAAGGGATTTGAGGAGTCAGGAAGCAGCAGCTGGAGAGAAAAGCCAGAGCTGCATGCCCCAGAGCTGCTGTGGGTCGTGGCACCAGCCCTCCTCCAGCCGGGATTAGCCCTGAGCTGGAGTGAAGCTGAGCTTGCACCTGAAATGCAGAGTCATCTCCAGCCCCTGGCTGCACGGAGAAAGGGTTTGTTCATCGCCTCTTAAACCCTAAATCCACCTTTAATGATAAGATTATGGCAGCTGAAGTACAAGTTTTAGAAGCAGCTGCTGGGGCTAGATACAAGGTGGTGCAGAGAAACCAAAATTGCTCCAAAGCAGATTTCCTCGCCTGTAGCACATTATTGTCAGCTCTGAGCTGGCAAATAGCTTGAAATACAGAAAATATCATTCCGATTTCCTTATTTCCCCCGTTGTTTCCAGATTCTTTAGGATGAGTTGGAAAAATTATTGAAAAATCAGCAGCAATTTTTCTGTGTCTAAAGGAATAAAGGAGCAATGGCCAGAAATAACCCAAATTAATTTGTGAGACCTTTAACATAAACAGGAGAGTTGCAAGTACAAGTTGAAATACTGCAAGTATGAGAAATTATGGTGAAATCTGAATGAGAAAATGTGAAAAGACTGACATGAACTCCAAGGTTAAATGTTTGGTTTAATGTGGGCACCTTTCATCACGCAGAATGAAATCTGAAGTCCCTGGGAATGGGAGAGAGGAGGGGGATATAAGCAAATTATTCACATTTCATTCAAGACTTGCTACTTAATCAGTTTCCCTTTTTCCTCGGTGCAGGCAGGAGAGCTCCAGGGCAGAAGTTCTGACACAGGGGAAAAGGAGCATCCCAGGACCCCAAATGCACATTTCTCTGGCCACATCTACCTGCTGACTGCCACTCCTCCACACAGCTGCTGGAGAGGGGAAAATGGAGTTTTGGAATGGAAGAATGTGATTGCAAACCATTGTTTAGAAAGGAGTGGGTGGCAGAATCAATACTAGAATCTATTTTTCACCCTTTCTTCCTCAGCCTGTGATTCCTGGAATAATTCTGACTCCGTGTGATGGGGTCACACTGTCACTCCTCCTCACTGGGGCAGAATCACTGCAGGGAGCAGCTGTGGCAAGGACAAGGGATGAAACAAAACCCCAAACACACACAAAGCCCAGCAATCACAATTTTCCAGTTTAAAAACAGAGAACAGCCCACGGCTGGATTGTGCTGTAGGGAAAAAGCAACATGGCATAATCAGAGAGCCTGCCCCTCCTCCTGTCACACACAGGCTTCCAGGAAAAACACCTAATTATGTTTAATCTCAGACTTAACTTTTGCAAAGCCTTTCAGCTATTTTTTATGCCTTTTAAGGAACTGTCATCTCCGTATAGACAGAATGTATCACTAAGGCTGGAGGAGGGGTGGGAAGAAAAGCTGAAGATGGAACCCAGTGCTGAGAGCAGCAAACAGGGGACAAGGAGCAAAAGGAGAGGCAGCTGGTACAAAGGAACAGGGGATCAGTGGAAGGTGACCAGCACCGAGAGGCTTCTCGTTACACAGCCTGTGATGCTCAGTGAAAAGCTCAAGGACAGAAATGCATCTCAGCAGGGAAATGCAGGTGCTGCTGGAGCTGCCCCGTGGAGCCAGGCTGGTAATTCCCTGTTTCACAGGCTGTGCAGCAAAGACAGGCAGTCCCAACTGCGGACACTGCCTGTGATTGCAGGATGCAATTCTACCTCTCTGAGTGATGAAAAAAGCCAGGAAATAAATCACCACTCCCAGCGAGAGAAAAACACATTTGCCTGTTGTGTCCCTTCTCCTTCCCTTTGTCTGCCTCGCGTGGCTCAGCTGGAGTGGCTCAAAACAGGGATTTTGGATTTGTTTTGTGTTTGTGCAGCGTCCAGCCCCGCTCAGAGCTGAGCTCAGGCTGCTGAAGCAGCCAGCAACAGGTACCAGCTCCCTGGCAGGCACAGCAAGGCAAACACACCAAGGGCAGAGTGCTGGGGCTGCGCTCCCTGGGCTCACTGCTACTGCCACCTCTGCTGCTGGGACACAGCCACCCAAGGGCTCCAGGCCTCCAACAGCCGCTTCACTGAGCAGAAATGAATTTAAACCCGTGCTTTCTGTGTCTCTGGAGCAATGGGGAGGCAATGGGCTGCTCAGCACCGGGGCAGGCTGTGACAGCCCCAGCAAAGGCAGAGGCTGCACTGGGTCCTTGCCAGCCTGGCAGCTGGGGAGGCAAACCCTCCATGGCAGCTCACTTCTGTCCTAGCTGTAGAGGCAATGTAAATTTAATTTGTCTCAGGTTTAAGACGACAAAGCCCCTTTGATGTGTAGCATTTAGGAGTTGTGCTGGCATCCTTCTGGGGAGCCATCCTTTGGTGTTTGGGTGCTTTGCAGTGCTAAGCAGGCTCCCACCCTCCCAGGGAGCTGTCATGCACCTTCCCTGCTTATCAAAGTCACACCCAGCAAGCCTCAGAGCTGCCAGGCTGTGGTTCTTCAGAGGAAATGCTAATTAATTCACAGGCCCCAAAGTGTAACTCCACAAGGCTGTGTGTGCACACTTGATTTCAGTCTCTAGACAGGCTGCTTTAGCTGATCACCAACACAGCCTGCTCTGGAAAGGAAACAAACAGACGTGTTTGGGTGTTTGGGGAGGATTTCCTCCTGGCTTTGCCCCCGCAGGCTGCCAGGCACCCCCATGGTCCAAAGGGAATTCTACAGACACAGCTGGGACCCTTCCCCATGTCCCATCCAGCTCCTTGGGGCCTGGCCAACAAGGAGCACCTCAGGGCAGCCCCTGGGACACAGAAGCAGCCAGCAGAGGAATTTGGCAGGTTTAGTTTTGTCATTCTGTGCTTTCCAGAGCCAGGCAGCCCTGCCTGCCCTGCCCTGCCCTGCCACCACGGATTTCTGCAGGGTCACAGCCAGCAAGGGACAAGCTGGGAGAGAGCTGAGGGGGCAGGGAGGAATCCGAGGCAGAGAACAGGGCAAGGGGACGGGGAAGGACGGGGAGCCACAGCTTCTGCAGGGCAGGTTGGTGCTGACAGAGACCCTGGGCAGGGCAGCATGCCCGGGGAGCAGTGCCCTCACCAGCTCTGCCCTGGGAGCCGTGCCAGCCGGGCACACAGTGCCACTGGGACACTGCCACCTCGCTCTGCCCCTCCTCCCAAGCTGCTCTGTTATCTCCTACATTCATCCCAGCTTTTAATGTCTCACAGCCACCTCTTCCACAGGCACATCCTCGCTTTGCCATGACACCTGCAGAGCTGGGTATTTTACAGCCCTCTTTAAAATGCAGCTCTGCCACAGTGATTACAGGACGCTGCAAATCTCCAGCAGGCTCGTTTGTTCTCTCCTCCCATCTCCCACAGCTTTGCTTTACTTCTGTGGGGTTAAGCAAGACCCGTTAGTAAAGCAGGCAAATCAAGGTGCACACAGAACCTTGTGAAACAGACCTCTAAGATCCAGCAATTGATTTATCAACACATTCATCAACTCTGACTTGATTCTCCCATGATTTTGGAAGCTCTGCTGCTGCTCTTGCAGCTTTCCAGAGGGGAAGCTGAGGGTGGGAGCTGCCCAAGCCTGCAGTGGCCAAGCCAGTGGCCATCCCCGGAGCTCTCTCCCACTGCCCAGCTGCACAGGGGAAACCCTGACAGCAGCAGCGACCACGGACCAAAGGGGGGGGCAAGACAGGAGAAAATGATGCAGTGAGCAGAGAAAACAGCAGATTTGCAGGGATGAAACCTGCCCAAATGTGGCAGTTACTGTAAACTCCCTTGGCAGGGCCACAGAGCAAGGACCAAACCAGGTTTTCACTTTTCTAAAGAGAAGAAAAAGGTTACAAGGAAAGGAGAGCTTGTGCTCTGCAGGTCACTGTGCAGAGGAGAAGTGATGAACTGCCTGCTCCAAAATTCCCTTCCAGACTGGCCTGGCAGTTTGCGTAGCACATTTATGTTTAGGAATGTCAGGCAAGAAGCAGCCTGAGCTAAATTGGGACCATCACAGGGCCTTGGAAAGCCGCCTGCAACCCAACAATTCATTCATGAGCAGGCTCGGGGCAGAGCAGGGGGCAGCCTGCAGCGCTGGCTTCGTAATTAGCTCCTCAGCTGAGCTTTAAACAGAAACACAAAAATAAACAAAGGGGACATTCAGAAAAAAGATGATGTTCCAGCTCCCATATGGCAAATGGGGCCAAAGTCTGCTCTGAGACATGTGACCGTGACCTTCGTGAGGACACCATGGTGGCCAGCACAGAATCTGGGGCACAGCACGGCCTTAGAAAAAATCCACGGCAGGGAGTGGAGAGGGACGCTGTCCCGCCTGCAGGGGTGCAGCCTGCTGCCACCTCACCCACCCTTGTGCTCACACCCCACTTCTAGGCACAAAACCCATCTGTCCCCAGGTACTTTGGTTCTAGCACTGCCATCCCTGCAGCTGAGGAGCCCAATCTTCAGCTCTTTGCATTTGATCTTGGGAAGAAAATGAATTATTTTTATTTTTTAATAGAACACAGCAACCAAAGATTTATTCCTAACAGTCTCCCCAGTTACAAATGCTGTGCCCTTAGTGGTGTTTTGTGCCTGGACTTCAGTGGCACTACTCACTCAGAACTTTTTCTCTGTGATTAGCCAGTGACAACAACAGCCAGGATATCAATGGGTGCAACTCTGCTGATTTCACAGACATGCCAAGGAAGTGACCTGTACTGTCACTCCTGCCACAGATAAAGGCTGTGGTAAAGGGCAGGATCAGAATCTGAATGAAGATAAAACATTTTTAGGTCTAGAAGTAGGCTGAGAAAGAAAGCAGTGAGCCTGCAAGCTCTGCTTTGATCATTTAGCCTTTACAGATTTGTGACAAATTGTTTTTTCTGCCTGAATCTGAACTGATACAGATTTACATGAGTAGTTAAAAAGTAATACCAATTGGGAAATAAAATCCCTAACAGCACCACAGAAAAGCAATAAATTTAAGAAGCAGTTAGACAGAAGAATGCTTTACAACAGGAAAAAAATTAATAACAGAGAAAAAGAGAGGTCGGACACTTGTAAAGCTGGTTGTGGCAGGCTGAAAGCAGGGAATCCAAAAAGCCATTAGAAAAAAGACATGAAGAATCTTGTAATAATATCCTGGGGAACATGCCTCTTCAGATTCAATGCTTTAAGACCATATTGTGTGTCCTGTGACTCTTGTTTAATGTCTAATCCTTCCAGAACGATTGCTAGGGAACTTGTGTTGGTATCAGCCCAAAGTCCTCAAGGAAATAAATCTGGAGCTGACGTCAAATTACATATTTTGTACCCAGGACATCTGAAGTACTTTCCTAATCTGGTGTATACAGAGATCTGCACCCAGCAACTCTTTTGGGGTCAGTGCAGGAGTAGCAGTTCCATTTGCTTCCTCCAGCTTCCCCTCATTTGAGAAGAGGACAAACCCCTAGGAGTAAAGCCTAGTTCAGAACTGTCCTTCCACCGTGGCTGGGAGCTGTGAGCCTGAGAGCTCCGGGCTGTCCCCTCACCTGCTGAGTGTGATGGGCCAGGGGAGCTGCTCCTGAGCCACAACCCAGCAAGGACCAGGGCTCAGCCTGGCTCTGCTGACTCCAGCTGCAAACCTCCCCTGCTTGGACTGACAGCAAAGCTGTGGCCAACAGCCCGCCTGCCTTCCTGAGAGGGCACACGCTGAAACAAACGCACCTGGAAACACCCCCAGGCCTTCTGGGGCTACTTTTGGAAATTCTGAAAGGTGAGAAATAGCTGCTTGAGGAATGGGGTTTTTCCAGGTAAGTGATGTGGGTTATGTTCACAGTTAGGAAGGAAGGGAAGGTGAGGAGCCTTTTAGTGAGAGCTGAAGCACTCGATGTGGTCAGGAACTGCCTCAGACGTGGGGCCTGGTGTGCCCACGTTCATCTCCCTGCTCCCAGCTGATAAACGGCTGCAGGCTCAGGACTGTGTGACAAGCTCGTTCATTGGGTTACACAGGAACACAAGAGTCTTCAGATGACAATAACAAATGCTGCTTCTTCTTCTAGACACTGCCAGACACATCGGACCAACACAATGTGAATTTTGCTTTTATTTGGTCAGGTTTTCCTGTTAGCTCAAAATTTACTGCAAGCTCGAGGCCCTGCAGCCAAAATCTGCACAAAGCTCCTGAGCTACCCTGGCCAAGGACAGTTGGCTCAACAAAGGCCTCCTTTCCACCATCAGCTCTGTAGAACCTGTGGGGGCTTGCTCTGAGCTCAGCAGGGCTGGTAACTCAGGAGGAGTTAGATGTGATCAGAGTCTCCCCATCACTGCTCCTTTTATGTCTTTCTGCTTTCTGCTTCAGGAATCTCCCCCAATGCCCCCAGCACTTCACGAAAAGCAAATCATCCCTTCTGATTTCCTTTCCTAACCTGCTTGAGTTATTTCCTGAGCATGTCCAGGACAACTGAGAAGGGCCAAAGAGGTGAGGCAAGAAAAAAAGATGAGTGAGAGAGGCTACAAGAGGAATTCACAAGAGATCAGTGGTAAGGTGAAACAGAAGCAAGAGCAGAGATTCATGGTCTTCCATCACAAGTGAAAAGGAAAAATTATCAGCTGGCTGGGCTCCAAACAAAGACTGTGCTTTCCAAATAACGTAGCTGCATCAGGAAATCCATGGCCACAGAAAACAGGAATGTTTCTATGGATTGACCTCCACTGCAATTTAAAGGGAAATCAAACCAATTAATGGAAGAAAACCGGATCACACCCCTAGATCCCAAACTTGCTGAGCTGCACAGCTGGAACACAGCTCCCTTGGCTCTCACACTGTTCCTCTGGGCCTGCCCTCAGCCACGGCTGCAGAGATGGATCAGAACAAGCCCTGGCCTCAGCCAGAGGAGTCTCAACAGCAACACTCCTCTACTTACTGGAACTGCCCTGCAGAAGAATTAAAGCTTCTTCCCATTGGACTGCTCCTCTCCTGTCCTGCTTTTAGGGACCCAGTTTGCAGATAGACTTGAAGAATTGTACTGGTTAATGGAATGGATTTTGGCATTAGTGGAAAATATAAGCCCTCAATATCAAATATTAAATTGTTCCTGATTAATTCTTTTATGGGCTCGGACTTGCAACTGATTTAATACTCCTGGATAATTACTTCTGTTATAACTGTGCCTTTGATTTTTAATTAACCATACAAAGTTTCTCATTCAAATCTAATATTACCTTTGTTAACAATGTCAACTCTCTGTTTAGAGATTCTGCTCACATTAAACTGTACGCTGAGAAATTAAAATCTGCTTTTCCTCAACTGTGTGAACAGATTCTGTCCCAGGCTTATTTATTCTACATAATTATCTAGGAAAATATTGTTTCTGGTATCCTGAGCACTGCTGTCTGCCAAGTAGCCCCTCTGGATAGCAGTGCTCTGTGCTCCCCTCATCCCAGCTCACACAGAACCCCAGACTGGAAGGGCTGGAAGGGACCTCACACCCACCCCCTGCCATGGCCAGGGACACCTTCCACTATCCCAGCTTGCACAAAAAGTCAAAGCACAACAACAAACATTTTCAAACTTGTGTGCCTTTACTCACCTAAATTCCTCTTTACAGATGCAATTAAGTGAATTTAGTCCATTAAAATTCAATAAAAGTGAGCTGCCTGGGAACTGCCTGCTGAGCAACTTCAGTGATCAGGCTCCTTGAAGTTCAGTCTGGCTATGAGTTTGGGTGTCACACTTGAGCCCTTCCCATCAGAATCTGGTCCTTGCTTTGAAAATGTCAGGGTTTCTACTTTAACTCCTGTAATTAGATTCACATTTACCCAAGGAGAGAGGTTTGTGTCAGTTTTTCAAAGGTTTTGGCAGGCCCACACATCTGTCTGGACTCAAAAAGACACACAGCCTCTGGTAGTGTTTTATGCATTTATGGCTTCATGGAAATGATTGGTAAAGCTCCCTATAATCAAATGAAATGGTGTGCTTTTCCACTAGCTAGCATATTTACAAAGGTTGTGCTTAGAACACTGGGCACTCTCCTGCCTGACCTGGTAGCTGAATGCAGCTGTGCAGAGCAAATCCTGCAAGCCCATCCTGGTGTGCTGGGCCAGCTCTCCTGCATTTGGGACCTTTCCATCCTGACTGTTAAGCCCTCCAGAGGAGCAGCCTTACACTGAAGGGCTTCTTGCCCTTCTTATGTTAAATAACTTTGCTTTTAGGGAGGACAAATTCAGACTTTTGTGATCCAAGTCACGTCCTGGCATTTTTCAGTCTATTTTGCTGTTTATGACCCCTGCCCTCGTCGAGATGAGGTTCAGAACAAGTTTAAGGAATCAGCAGCAATTACCAAGTGTGGAACCAAAGGACTCCAGAGGAAGGAGAGCTGACCTCGACACTGACTCCTGCTCCAGCCACAAACGCCCTGAAAGGGCTGGAGAACACTTCTGAACTCTGACTGAGCTCCTCTGTGCTTAGCAAAAGATCTTAATCCTCCAGCCTGCAGGGTATTGGGATCTGTAATGCAATCCACTCACTACTGCGATGAGGCACATAGAAAAACATAAAAATATTTAAAAAAATAAAGATATATATAAAATGTATCAAGAACTAAGTACGGGAGCGCTGCTGATTGTCAGTTCTCACAAATGTTAAAGGATTTCTGAGAACCTACAAAGATCTGGCAAAATTTTTACATATTTTAAAGCTTTCAACAATTTTCCATTAGGATTCTCATAGGAGTTCAACTGAGGATCAAAAGCTTTGCAGAGAAACATGAAAAATGTAAGCACAGGAATGATGTACTGCTGCTCCACCTCCCCCGGCTGGCACCCCAAGGAGCTGAGATCAGGAACATCAGGGCTCAGGCTGTGCCCTGACTCTGCCCAGCCATCGAGCTACACCTGCCTGCATGCCAGGGAAAAGGATGCTACAGCTCATTCTGTGGTTAAAACCAAGAAAATTAAGTCTAAGAAAATAATTATGTTGTGCTTGAGGAAATATGGAAATGACCACGAGCTGCTGCATTTAACAGACTTCTTGAAATGAAATTATTTGTATTCAAATATGTGCAGAACCAATGATCATTTTTGGTTTTGATCAGCTCAACCTGTTCTTTGGGGAAATTAATTTGATGCTGTGGGTATAAACACTCTTTCAAAATGCTCACCGTGAAGCAACATTTTCCTCCTGCTCTCCTTAGCACCAAAGCAATTTTCAAAGCATTCCCATTGATAACACAAACAAAACAGACGAACCATTTCACGAGGAGGATCAGAAATTGCAATCAGAGAAGCAATACCTAAAGCAGAGTTGGCTCCACATCCATCAGAGGCCACCCGTGGCAGAGCAGCAGAACAGAACAGGCATTTGTGCTGCTGGAGGCTGCAGTGGGTGCAGCACAGCTTCAGCCCAGCTCTGCACCCACCCTGGCACAGAGGGGTCAGCAGCTCATCTGCAGTGAGCTGACACCATCTGCCTTAATTAAATACCATGAAAACATTCAGAGTCTCCCAGCACTGAGGGACCTGCAGAGCCCTGCCAGCTCGAGGGGCACACGGCTGAGCTGCTCCCAGGCAGAGCTGCCAGGGGTCAGGGCATGAAACCTGCAGGGTTGTCACTTGGAAAGAGGTGTGCCTGCCAGCCCTGCTGGGCAGAGGAGAAATGAGAGCCCTCAGGGAGCCCTTGCTGCAGGAGCTGTGCCAGCATCAGAGCTCGCGGCAGGGCTGTGTTGGAGGAGATGGCAGAGCTGCCCTGAGGAGCCATGCCAGGCTGCCCTGCCTGCCTCTGCTGCTGCCCTGCTGACAATGCAGAGCCCTCCTGGAGCACTTTCTGCTGCGGAGGCTGAAGTGGCTCAGCCCGGGCTCTGCTGAGAGCTGAGCCACCAGCAGCACGCAGGGACACTGCTGAGCAGGACTGAGCCTGCCAGCCCGGGGGGCTGGGGTGCTCTCAGCAGCCACACGTGTCCTCCACAGCTCAGGGCTCCCAGGGGCTGCAGGGAAAAGGGGCCAGCCCTGTCCATCTCTGATCTCCAGAAAAGCAGAGACTGGATCCTGAACTTCTGCTCTCCCCACCTAGCACAGAACTTCATTTCCTTCCTAGCTGGTCTCTGATGTCCAGAATTACCAGTATCAATATCCTCATTCATTTGCTTTCAATTCCTTCTGTAATTGCTTGGTGATATTAAGTGCTGCCAATACTGGGGTCATTATTAACCCCAGGCAAAATATGCATTGGAAGACCACAAACCTTGATTCTTGCCTTGTTACCATAGCTACACCTGACCAAGAGGTGACACCTGAACTCTGTCTTCAGGCTCTAAGTGATGAAGAACCAGAGAATCTCAGAAAATGAACTGACAGTGTTTGAAGAAGAAAAGGTCAAGCACACTCATGGGAAAATCTTAAAAATTTAAGCTCACACTATTAATTTCTATAAACAACTTGTTATCACCCTGCCTACACGGATCTGATGAGATTATTCTTGCCAGCTCTTGATCATGATACTGTGCAACTGCATATTGAAAAGCTCTGCCTTTGATCACAGGGAGCACAGCTATTACAGATAATGTACACACTGCACGCCTACTAATCTTATTCTGATTTTTCCTGGGAAATGAGCAGCTCTGAAACATGCATCTCAAATCAGGAAACTTCCATGATCACAGAACAAGCAGAAAACAGGCATTAATTGATTTTAAATCTGACAAAATGATGAATACCAATACTTACACCCCCAGATTTCTCCATCTGTCAAAATATTACAGCAATTCCAGGAGTTACAGATGTGTAACTGCTGGGCCTGAACACAAAGTTCCTGCTGAAAGTCCCAGGAACGCTTCAGAGAGCAGCGCTGTGCTAAGGCACACCAGGGCTGCTTCAGTTCATGTGCCCAGACTCCTCCTCTGGGAGGGAAGGGACTGATGCTGCAGCTTGCTTTGCCAGCCCACGGCTCTAAAAAACCAAACAATGGGATTCACCTCCTTGATTTTCACTGCAATGACACTAAAGCCCCAGGGACGTGTTTTAGTGACAGAGCACACGACATCTGTGTTGGAATTTGTACAGCTGCTGGAGAAGGTGCTGAGGCTGGCAAAGGCTTTTCCCCCACGTTCCACAGCTGAACTAAAGGAGTGTCAAGTGCAGCACGTCAGAAACCAGGACTTGGATCAGCCTGAGCCCAGGCAGTGTCTGTCACACAGTCTCCTCTCTCCTTGAGGTGTGACATATGTCACTTCACTATTGTCACAGAGTGTTTCATGCTAGGCTAGATGTGAATTTTGAAAAAAAACCAAAACCAACTTTGTAATCATACATGTCATGTCAGATTTATTCCTGGCATGGAGGAGATGACCAGCCTCTGAAAGGAGGGCTCAAAAAGCCATTGTGCACAAGATGGACACACCTGGCTTATCCTGTGCTTGAAGGGTAGTTTGCTGTTGTTTGGGGGGGGTTGTTTTAATTACAGCTAAATGAAACCAAATAATGTACCAGAAAATCATGAATCTTTTCACCTAATGTCACTCTTTATTTTGATGTTCAAAATTTCTTTGACTTCTTTCCTGCACACAAACCACGCTCCTGGGTGTCTGAGTGTATCTCAGCCTCTTGGTTTAGAATTTTAACATTCAAAAAGCTGAGCAGGAGGAACTTTCTCCAGTCCCAGATAAATCAGGCTGGCAGCCTTGTGGCCCTAGTAATTTCAGAGTTCTCCCTGTGCACTGGAGGATGTCAGATCTGCACCCTACAAAGTTTGTAAATCCTAGAAAGTTTGTAAATCCTACAAAGTTCGTATTCTGCACAGATCCACGTTCCATGATAAAGCAGATCTTTTACAACACATCTTGTGGGGAAAACGTGGGTGCCATGAATCTCAAAAGGCAACCTGTCAATCCAGAGCCAGTGTGCTCATTTTCCTGAACAGCTTTCAAGGACATTTACCATAAATCTGTGAAAGGAGAGCTACTTACAGGTCTGGATTTACAGAAAGTGCTGCCTATTTGTGCTCTGTCTTCTGTCAATAGCATTAAGATTTGCAGTTTGCACTGAATTATCCAATGACCTAAATCCTAGCAAGCTATCAAAATCTGTTTCCCAGATAAAGTCATGCTGGAGTTTGATACATTTATCAGTGCCAGACACACAGCACTGCTTACAAGCACGGCAATTTCTCAAGTCTTCTTCAGCAGCAGACAAAAGGGAGGTACAAATGAATTACAACCTATTCACTCCGATGGCTTAAAATAATTATCACCCATTGAAACAAAGTAATACAATTCCTGCCTCCTGATTTCACACAAACTCCTGCTCTAATGAGGCCCTGTTTATTTACCTAATGTAAAGCATCCAAATCTTCTGCTGACAGCTCCACAATGATTCATTGTTCTTCCATTATGCTAAATACTTGGGCTAGATCATGCCTCATTATACAAAATACAATCCACTGCCAGCCAGCTGAACAGGACCTGACCTGGGAGAGGCAGGGGCTTTGCTGAGTGTCAGCACAGGTTGTGGGGACAGGTACCTGCAGCTCTGGGATGTGACACAGACATTTCCCTGGCCTCACTCCTCTGCAGCATCAGAGCAATCTGCTGAAGCACCAGCAGGGCGGGAGGCAGCTGGAGGCAGCACACCAAATTAGAAATGCACACCACATTTGGAATGTACACCACATTTGGAATATACACCAAATTTGGAATGTATACCAATTTAGAAATGTACACCAAATTTGGGATGTACACCAAATTTGGAATGTATACCAATTTAGAAATGTACACCAAATTTGGGATGTACACCAAATTTGGGATGTACACCAAATTTGGGATGTACACCACATTTGGGATGTACACCACATTTGGGATGTACACCAAATTTGGAATGTACACAGCCCCTTTCAAAGCCCCATGCTCCTCAGGTTGCAGTGCTGGTCTCAGAGCACGTTTCCAGGGGAGGTCCCACCAGCCAGGTGCTCCTGGCCAGGCTGCCTTGCCACAATAAGGACCTGAGTGCTGTAAATCCAACCAAAGGCTGGCTGGCAGAGAATTTTCCATAGTGTCCCACCGGGATGTATCCTGGACAAGCTTTGCTGTCAGTTATTTCCTGAACTGGCAGGGGCACGTGTGGGGGTCACTGCAGGGACAAAGAGCTGCTGCCACCCTACAGAATGTGCTGCCCCAAACCCACACCCGTGTAAGAGCAGGCACAGGCACACCCAGCCCAGGACACCCCCTGCCAGCCCAGGACTCTCCCTGCCAGCTGGGCCCTGCAGGGAGGGCACGGACAGCTCCTCCAGCTCCCCAGGAGCCTGGATCCCACCCAGGGTCCCTCCCAGCAGCAGCTCAGCTCCTCCTGCCCTGTGAGTGTCCCTGCACATCCTGCTGCCCTCCCCAGCCTGCCTCAGGATGTGACAAAGCCACCTCGGTGCCACGGGTTCAGAATGGCCTGGCACAGGGAGCAGGGCACTGCCTGAAGCTGTGGAAGCCCAGAAACACAAACGGCTCAGCATGCACGAAGAACAGAAACCAAAATGAGAAAGACACATCCTAGAGGGATAGCACGAGGCTCCTGTGTGATTTTGCCCTCCTGGCCAGTTGCAAGAGGCTCCCAGCCCTGGGCCCTGGGATGCCCATCTGGGGGCGATGCGGGCACTGCTGGGCACACACAGCACAAGCAAAGCCTTCAGCAGACACAGCTGTGCCAGCCAAGCTGCACTCAGGGGCTCTGGGACCTGCTCTGAAGGCTGGGGGTACTCTGGGGGTTTTGGGGGGAACCTACGGCTTTCACACACATCAAAGAGCAAAGCTCCAGGACGTAAAAATATCCCTCTCATCCACCTGAGGGAAAGACTGTCCTCGGGAGGAAAAGGAACAGCTTTCACTGAAAAATCCTACACTGAGAATTTAAGTTTTTTAAGAGCTGTGAGAGATTTTGAACAGCTTTTGGAGCTTTCTAAACTCGGCAGTCTGCCTTAAGCTAGGTTTATGTTGCATAAACATTTGCTTTCAGATTTATTATTATTATGAAAGATACATCATGAGCATAATAAATGATTGTGGTATTAAAGCACATTTTACAGCATCATCTTGAGTGCTGTTTCCTTTAATGCTCTGCTTACATGACATGGAGGGATTTGCTCTGAAACTGCATTAGGATGGAAGGACAGAACTCAATAGCTCAGCTCAGAACATTTTTTCCTCTTATCTCTGAACAATTCTTAATTATCCCCAGCCCTGTGAAGAACACACCTGTTTTGAAATACAGAGGTGGCAGTGCTGGCTTTTGCTCTGCAAGGAAGGGGTTTGGAATTCCAGGGAGTCTGGTGATAAAGATTGGCTCTGCTTCCATTCCTGTGGCCTTTGGCCCGTGCTTGGATCAGTGCAGCCCCAGAGCCAGGGCAGAACAGGGCCAGCAGTGGTAAAGAGGCTCTGAACAGAAGAAGGTGTCCTTACAGTGGGGAAGAAAGGAATAAATTGGAGCCTGGCCTTTGGATACAAGATCTCATCACCCCCCTGCTTTGTGCACTGAGAGCAGCGGGAGCTGGGGTGGCTGAATTCCCTTCTGGGAGAGGGAACTGCCCTTCCCAGGGCAGCCCGGGGTGCAGGGAGATGCTGAGGGGTGAGCGAGGGAGATGCTGAGGGATGAATTAAAGGAGATGCTGAGGGATGAAGTGAGGGAGATGCTGAGGGATGAAGTGAGGGAGATGCTCAGGGATGAGCTGCCCTTCTGGCCAGCCCAGGGGTGCAGGGGGATGCTGCTGGAGGGAAAAGCCTGGCAGCACACCTCAAACAGGGCTGAGATGGATCCCTCCTGGCTCTGGCTGCCAGGTAATGCAGGAATTGTGTTTTGTATTCAAGCTGCAGATTAAATGAGCTGTCTGAAACCACTGTGACCCTGCATGTTTACTGGAAAAAAAAAATCTAAACTTCAGCTTAAAGGACTGCTTCAAAATAATTAATCTTGAAAGTACTAGGCAGAATTTTGGTGTCCAAAGGTAATACATTTCTTCTCATTCTTATTGTCTCCTGGATTTTGTTTTGGTTTTTTTCCTACTAGGAAAATAACATGCAATTTTCTAGGAATACTTATCTGAAACTATGCAAGATACCCATAATGTACACTAATAATTCACACCATCAGATAACAGAACGACTGAGGCTATACAGCTTTTGTAGCAAATGAGTTTTGGCTCCCAGTTAGTAAATGCTGCTACGGACTCCCTGTTTGCCTCTGCTCCTCCCCATAGTTAATCTACCTCTGATTGCTGTAATGTTCCCTACAGACAGACAAATTGTTTGGGTTAACTTAAAGCATTTACATTAGTTTTTCATTTGTGACTGTTTCAATTAGCAATGTCATCTATTTCTGAAAGCTTTTTACTTTTAAATAATTAGGGTTTACCCAAGAGGTTAGCACAAAAGAAGTATTTGAAATGCTAATCCACCACCTCAGACAAAACTGTTCCAGCAAATTTAAAATCCTGTTGCTTCTTAAACATATTGTGAAATACAATAGTGCCCACAGCATACTGATAACCTCTGTGCAGCACAAAGGAAGGGGCCAGTGCATTACATGAGATGGGTACGGAATGGAAATGCTGACAGACCCTGAAAGGAGCTGAGGCTGGGCTCAGGGATTTAATGAGCACAATGAGGGGCAGGTGGGCTGAGGGCTCCTGCCAGGATCAGATCCTGGCAGGAAAAGGTGCCCTTTGAAGCTGCTTCTTAACGTAGTCTGTACACAGGACCAGGCTGGGAATTACAACAGAAAGTGTCTTTTGCTGTTCCCTTTGTCAGCCAGGCCCTTTACAGCCTTGTCACTAGCACACACATGGATATATGTTTATATTTAATGCCAGAGCAATTGGATTTCTTCTGGAACATATTTCTCTTTCTAACCACATTCAAATCCAGAAAAGAGGAAGAAATCTGTTGCTTTGGTGCAAACCATGCCTCATCTCTGGATTTAGTGCTTATGCTCTTTTTTTCCTATATTTGATGCACTTGGACCTAAACCATTAAAACACATGCTCAGCCTAAAGAGCTGGAAACAGCAAATGTGCTGAAATGAGGCAGCTGTGCTGAAGCTTCAGTCTGTGCCACGTACCCAGTGGCTGCCGTGCCTTTTGCCAAAATGCAATTAAGAAGTTACACTTTCTGGCTCACTGAGTGGCACGGCAGCACGGCTGTGGGTCACTCCCCACAGCTCCCAAAAAGCCACCACCACGTGCAGGTGCCACTTGGAAAGGCTGGACAGCGAAGCAGATGGAGGCACAGCAGTGCCTGGGAAGGTTTCCTGCTCCTGAACCTACAGGAAAAGTTTTCCTTCCACACAGGGAGAGCAGCCAGGGAGATTTCAGCTCCTCCACTGCACTGCTCTTGCAGAGCACAGGGTTAGGTCCCTGGGAACAGACTTGAAAACAGGCAGAGAAGGGAAAGTTTATCAATTGTAGCTATTTTTTGCACTCAGGATATATTTGTGATTGTTACTGGACTTCTCACCCTAGAGACAGGTGATGGAAGGAGAACTGCTCCTGAATTCAAAGACATGCTAGAAGTTCACTGTGAATACTGCTGCTGTCCATGTCCTGCACAATCTAGTGCAAACTCTGCTCCTGGGTACCTAAAACACGGCAAAGCCCCAGAGCGCCTTTTCTCCACGGGGCAAGAGTCCCTCCTTTGGTGGGGGTGCTCTGTGCAGACCCAGCTCCGGGGCAGGTGAGCCCCCAGGTCACTGCCCTGGCCTCCTCTCAGGTAAAACTGCTGAGCTTTCCACCGTGGAAACCTCAGCAGTCTGTTGTGCTGTCATGATACAGAACTGGGTGAGTTTATCTCCCTCTGCACACCTGGCACGCCTTCAGCACATCCCACTTATTTTTACAGTGCTCCACACAGGGGTTGCTGCTGTACAAAGGTGCTCCCAATAGAGAGCAAAGCAAAACTGTAATCACAACACAGTCTCTCTCCATCACGGGGGTTATTATTGTTTCAATTGTGCAGGTGCTGAACGCCTGTCCATGGGGGATCCATAAACACGGAAAAACAAGAGCAGAGCACTTGACTTCCACACACATTTAAGAGTCAGGTTGCTGCTTTTGCAACCAGGACAAAAAAAATCAGGCATCAAGGAGCCTCTTTGGAAAAGAGGGAGATTTCAGAGTCTGCTGGGCCACTCTGGTTTGGGAGAGGGCTCTTGGGGTGGGCTCACCGGGGTAAGGAGAGGGTGATGGTCTCACCATCAGCAGCCCTGATGGTGAACAGGCCCAGCAGCTGGCTCAGGCGAGCTGCACCACAGCAGCAGCAGCAGAGCAGGAGCAGCAGCAGCAGCAGAGCAGTAACAGCAGCAGCAGAGCAGGAGAAGCAGCAGAGCAGCAGCAGCAGAGCAGCAGGGAAGGAGGCTCATCAAACCAAAGCAGAAAAGGGGTGGTGTTGAGGGGCCCAGACAGGACTACAAGCACGAGCTTTGGGATTCAAGTGGGCAAAGGAAAATACAAACTAAGTGTGGAGAAATGTTTCCTAACAAACTCCTGAGTGTAAAACCCCAGCGAGAGCACAATCTTCTCCTGGTCTCACTCGTGTCAGCATGGAGCAGATATTTAAAAACATACAGAATAGGAAAAAAACACTGAAGGCTCTGACCACTGCCTGTATTTCTGAAGTGGTTTTCCTTACAGGTTTCTAAGACACTGAAATATGCCCCAAAATGTGCTGCTAAACATTCTGCATTGTGCTACAGAGATGCAACACGTGTTGGCACTATTCCTCAGGCCTGAAAACTCAACCACAACCACACAGCTTCAGCCCTTGGAGACAAGCTGATGGGAAGGAATCCCACCCGAGAAAGGTTCTCTGGCTGTTCCCGTGTGGAAGGATGCAAACCGTGGGGGCTCAGGAGCAGCAGCTGCCTGGAGCTGCTCCTGGCACTCCCCAATGCACACGTGCAAACAGAACCCCTCCATCAGCACCCCAGCTGCACGGCTCCACAAAGGACACAGTCATCGGCTGTCTCACATCATCTCACTGCATCTCAAGTTAAGTACGTTAATGTATCTTGAATTAATTTTCTTGGTGTTAAAGTGCAAACTGGGCTAATAAAAGTGACACATTGACTTTTTCCAGAGAATGATGTTCAGCTTACGCAGAATGGCAGCATAAATGAAAATTAGCCTCAAGACAATGTTAATTACATTTTATCCATTAGTAGGAGGGTAATTGAGCCACTCATTTTCACTGCAAAGAAAACCCTTCTGGCTTCATAAAGGGAAACTATGTGTTTAATGTGCAAATTAAAATCTAACAATGGAAAAATTTGCACTAGAAAGAGAACCAAAATGCAGGTAATGTATATCTATATTGTACTGCAATGCCCATCTTGCACATAATCTGTGTTATTGCCCTCTTGCTGAGCTGAGAGAGACTTCAAAATGCACAACAGAACCCAGTTATCTGAAGAATCAGCCAGGAACTATGACATGAACATGAAATATCCTGGAAGACTTGACTGAACCAAGAGAACACTATACATGTTGCTGACAGTGCTATTAGAACTGATACTACTCATAAATAACAGCTGCAGAAAATGGTCCTTGCTGATTTTAAAATCTTCCCACTCGTTTCTATTACATCTGTACATGGCTGAAAAAATGACATTTGTTTATTCTTAGACAGCAAATCCCCCCAGACACCTGAAGGCCTCTGGGTGGGTCTGAGCAATCCCTGGAAACCAGGGAGCACATTCTTTTTCAGGACCTGTATCACAAGTGTGCTGACACCTGTTAGCAGTTGCATTCATAATTTGAGTTTTGAGAAACACAGGATACATTAACAGAAGTATATTTTGCTCTCTGGACTGCTGGAAACACCTTACTGTCTATCTGCTTTCCATGATATCCTATTGCCTTTGGCTAAACAGCAAGATTTTCAGTTCCGGATATTAAACTGTTGTAGAAAATTCCTATTCCTCTTACCTACAGGCTCTAACTCCTTGTCTGCATGCCTGTTATCTACCCTGGACCCCACTCCATTGAGATGAAACACTGCTGTCTGGGATTTTCTAAGAGAGGAGCTTTGGAGCTGCTGGAGCTTGGCAAGATGCAGGAAGATTGTCTGGAGGAGAAGAGCAGATAAAGCTCTCACAGGCTGGTGCTAACAGGAGGAGGCAGTGCAGTTTATCAGCTGCAATCACTGCTCTCAGGGGAGCAGAGAACACACCAGACACGGGGATTTAGTGCCAGGCAAGTACAGCACACCGCAGTGATGTCTGACCCACCCCAGCGGGAGCTGGACATCCTCGGCACAGGCTGGCAGGGCTGAGGGTGCTGAGGGACAGGGGGAGGGTGCTGAGGGACACGGCTGAGGGTGCTGAGGGACAGGGGTGAGGGTGCTGAGGGACAGGGGGTGAGGGTGCTGAGGGACAGGGGTGAGGGTGCTGAGGGACAGGGGTGAGGGTGCTGAGGGACAGGGGTGAGGGTGCTGAGGGACAGGGTGAGGGTGCTGAGGGACAGGGGTGAGGGTGCTGAGGGACAGGGGTGAGGGTGCTGAGGGACAGGGTGAGGGTGCTGAGGGACAGGCTGAGGGTGCTGAGGGACAGGGCTGAGGGTGCTGAGGGACAGGACTGAGGGTGCTGAGGGACAGGGGGTGAGGGTGCTGAGGGACAGGGTGAGGGTGCTGAGGGACAGGGCTGAGGGTGCTGAGGGACAGGGTGAGGGTGCTGAGGGACAGGGTGAGGGTGCTGAGGGACAGGGCTGAGGGTGCTGAGGGACAGGGGTGAGGGTGCTGAGGGACAGGGGGTGATGAACCAGCAGCTCTGGCACCTCCTGTCCCCAAGGCAGCAGCTGGACATCCTTGGCACAGTCTGGCCAGGACTGAGGGTGCTGAGGGACAGGGTGTGATGGACCAGAAGCTTTGGCACCTCCTGCCCTGTCCCTAGGGCCAGTAACTGAGGGAAGTGCCCAGACCTGGGCTGCTGAAAGCTGCTCGTGCACAAACTGCACAAGGAAATCCCACCAGAGCCAAACCACCATTTTCATCAGCAAACCAGGTGTGGGTGGAACAAGATTTAGCTGCAGAAAATATTATGGATTATCTGCCCACTGGGCTCAGTGGGATGCAGATCAGACCCTTGAACTTCCTGCCCCCAGGAGCAGCATCTGGGCAGAGTTACAGTGGATTCAGAATTCCTGCTTCTACAAAAGCCAAAAATACATTCCCTTACTCAAAAATAATAATTTTTAAATCAACCTTTATCATAATATTACCACAAGCATTGAAAAGGATTATCTTATTACAAAAATGAAATTACTTAAATTTACCCTCATTATTGTTTCCCAGGGAAAAAAGAAGCTTTTTTGATTTCATTGTGGATGAAGCTGCTATTTGCATTTAAATGAAGACATCTGAAGAAGAGGAGCTAGAAAGTTAGGGTTTTTTTCTCTTAGAATGGGATTTCATGTCAGTATTCTATAATGCAAACCCAACTCCACTTTCTGCTTCATTAAATAGTCTGTCACAAGCTGCTTTCCAAAAAACTGTCATGGAGAGTGAGATCCTCTGATTATTCCCAGCAGAGCCTTTGTAATGATGGCAACAATGCAGTGTTGGAATGCCCTGAATACCTGACTTCAGCAAACAAACGAGGTGTTTCCATACTTGCTGTAAAGCATCGATTCTTTTTTAATTGACTTATCATAATTGACACAGTTAAACAATCTTCTTTTCTCATGCTCTGCCTGCTCCCCTCCATTCTCCAGCGGTGCTCAAGGGAGGATGGCCCAGGTCCATCTCTGCTTTATCCAGCGAGGATGCAGAGGGCTGTGCTGAAACAGCCGGGATGTTTTCAGGTCACAGTCGTGCCCTCTGGAGCCTGCAGAGTGAACACTCACTTATGGACATGCCAAGCAGCCCTGGCTGCTGGCTGAGCCCTGCCCAAATCCCTGGAGCCAAATGCCAGCCTCTAATGACACCCCACAGGGGCTCCTGCAGGAAGCTCAGCCCCAAAAGGCTGATCCCAGATCATCCACTGCCAGGGCGGCCTGCAAGCACCTGACACCACCTGAGGCTGATCACAGAACTGCACATGCACTGGCATCTGCTTGGTAACTGAAAATACACCTGGCAATCCACATTTCTAAGAAAATGAGAAGAAATAGTCTACAAATCAATAGTAATATGCACAAGCTGAGATATTTAGCTTGCCCCTTTGCTGAGGCAAGAGCAGTACAACTCAGCCTGCTGGGGGTGTCTCAAACCTGCACTGGTGAGCAGTGTCTGCATTAACCACACAGCACCAGCCCTGCCTCTGCTGAGCAATTACACACACACTACCAAGATGTAACCCATATGTACAGATGGATGAGTTTCTTTTTGTTCCCTTTTCTCTAAATAAACCTGCATTAAACTGATAGCTGACAAATGCCTTTCTTTCCTTGGTCATCCCTTTCTCCTCCTCACGCTCCCTTTCCTCTTTAGATGGGACTCAGAAGGGAACCTTTCACAAGCCAAGGCTGCATTAAAGGTTTGTGCTTTGCAGACATCCAGGAAAATATTAAATCCTACAGGTTTAGTCCCAGAAATTGTAAACAGCAAATATACAGACACTTTGAAGCTCAGCTCATGTTTTCCTATGGAAGGCCCCTAGCAAGAAACAATATAAATGACGCTCCCACATGAACAAAAATAACCAACTTCAATCCTTTAAAATCATTTTGAGGATCACCTGATGATCTTTTCATACACTTCTACACTGCTACCCAGGGCAGAAGTAGGGCATCAATCTCTTCACATGAACACTTCTGAAGCAGGAGTGATTCTGTCTCGAGTGCTTCCAAAAGCGAGCTGGTGATGTGCTGGGAGTCTGGTCAGGAAGAACGAGTCAATAGGCCTGTGACTCACAGCTCTTGTACTGATACCTTTATTAATAAGCTTATTTTCCTTTCATTCCAGTGAATTCTGAAAATCAATCCTTTTGTCAACTGCTTTGTGAACAGCGTACATGAGGGCAGCTGTAATTTCTGCAGTCATAAAGAAGTGCAGTCACATATTCCTGTGTTCCTCTTCTGCCATAAATAATTCCATTTGCTCAATGCTGAGACCTTCTCCAACAAATATGAACCCTTTATGCAAGCAAGGTGGAAAGGTTCGCTCTGCCTTTCCCTCCCACTTCCAACCAAAAGGCAAAGAATGGATGTGGAAAGAGAATGAGACAGACATAAAAAGAAACAGCAAAACAAAACTGCTCTTTGGCCACAGAGAGATCAGTCTTTCTTTAAATGAAACCAATCAGAGCCCATTAAGAGAGTTTTCTCTCACTGCCTCATGGCCACAGTGACAGGTAAAATGCTCCCTTTAGCTGCAGCTGGACTAACACTTGTTTTCCACAGGGGTTTTTCACAGGTTGACATTTGAAGTTATTTGTCAAATGCCTGCAGTGAAACATCAAAGTGCAGCCCAAACCAAAGCTGCTGCTCTGACCCTCCCGTGGGTTTGGGCTCACCAGCCTGGTCTAACCAAGGTCCAGAAGTTCCCAGGAATCACAGAAAGCTCCTTCCACCGACATCCTACAACAAAACAGGCACTGATTTTGGAAGTGATGTTTGGCCCTGACAGGAAAGAGGAATGTGGGATTTGGGGGGACAGGACCAGTCCCAGGCTCTTGCACAGGTAGGAAGTAAATTCCACATTGGTCTGTGAGTTCCTCGAAGCACTTGCATGCTGTTCTTCAGTGCTTCTTAGCATGAAGACTTCTAAAACCAGGAAATAAGTGAAATGCTTTCTTCGAGCTGTTTGTCCATGAAGCAACTGTTGATTGAATCCATTTAAGATAACAAAGAAAGAACGAGAGGAGATAAGAGTCCACCGGCAGGCATTCCTAAATGTCACGATGCTGACAGAGCACATTGCAGCTGCTGCTGCATTCCCCCCTTCCTTCTCCCTCCTACCACCCCACGTCCTTCCAGGGCACCAGGCAGCATTACTAAAGGAGTGGCACAAATGCACATTTTCTAGTGGAAGCAGTGACTTTGAAAGGGCATAACTTTCATCCTTTCCTCTGCCAGGGATGCTGCAAACCACATGAAGGTTAGCAGAGGATGTTCACAGGTGTAGGGCAGAGACTGAAGTGTGACAGAATGCCACCCAGGGGAACAGCCTTCAGCCAGACACGCTGCTCAACAGCACGGAAAGCAACAGAAAGACCCCAGAACAGCTCCACCACCACAGCTTTGTGTTTGTACAGCCAAACTGCTTCTGGTGACCAAGCTGCCTCCTCAGCTGGGAGCAGCACAAGGAGCTTACCTGGTTCATCCACAACCTACAGGCACAAACAGCCATGTACCACACACAAACATGTACCACCATGTGGTTTACTGATAGCCTGGCTTGTTGCTAAGTCTTTTTCCCAGAAGATTGATGTTTGCTAACTGCTTTCAGGCAGCAGCAGCAATTCTTGCAATTAAGATGTGGATAACAAAGTTCTTTCAGGAAGGAGAACCAAATCATTATTAAAAAGTCATTGAACTTTAAAGTGCCTCCTTGCTGGCAGAAATAAACAACACATTCTGTAAATCTGGAAAGGATAGAAAGAGGAACCAACCCAGGAGCAGAGCAGCACCACCTGCTGTGCCCTGGGGATGCCAAGGGGTGATCTGGCTCTTGAGGCTCCCAGCCAGCTCAGCAAGGACAGGGCAGCCCGTGGGCAGCCAGGCTGGGCATCACCACATTGCCAGGTCAGAGAGAGGCACAGCTGAGCTGCTGTCAGACACTGAAGGCTCTGGCATTTCCCCACACGTGAGTTCATTGCTCGGAATCCTGTGCAGCAGGACTCGCAATCACAGTGCCCTGAATTCTCCAAGCCCCTTGCAGAGCTGAGCAGGCAGCCTCTCTCCACCCCTCCAGCCTGCTCACATCTCACTCCCAGCACTGTCCTCGGCCCAGCCCACGCAGCTGCAGCTGCTGGGGACACTGCACATCCATCCCTGCACATCCATCATCACTGCACATCCATCCCTGCACATCCGTCACACGTTCAAAGCAGCCTCTCCTCACAACCAGCACGATTCAACTGGAGCACGTGGAAAGGAAAGCAGGAGCAGGGGAAGGACCCATCTTCAAACTCACTGACGAGTCCATCCCGTTCTGGCTGAACACCAACACCACACCTTCTCATGCTTTATATTCGTCCCACTTTAACACGGAAAAGGGAAACTAGAAATGAAGATAACTGGAACTGGACTTCTGCCTCCTCCTGAAGGCTTCCCCCTCACACTGTGGACAGTGAGAGACAAAGCCCAGAGTCACTTCAGAAAGCCAAGTCTAAAATATTTCAGTTTTTTACAGTAAGAAATTCCTAACTCATCTGACAGACTACAGAACAGAAAACACATCCATAACCCATAAATTTGACACTGGCTTTTACAGCATCTGCCCAACCACGTCCCCAAAGAAGGAGAGCTGAGGTTTCTTGGATGCCAGCTGCAGTACAGACCTGTTCTTTTCTGCTCCTTTTAGGACAAAATTAGATGTATACTTTTACATATTTTTACATATGTTCAGCTTTTTTCCTCTCTGTTTTAAATGTTGAAATGCTTTGTTTTCCCCCTCATGTCTAAGCTCTTCACTTTTTTTAGTGGTTCCTGTTATCAGCAAAGAGCTATATACATATATTAGATTGTACCCAGTTCTGACAAGGAAACTTAATTCCATTTTCTGACATCTTTTTAATATCAAAGAGAAAATACACATGTGAAAACAACACACCTTCATTTCACTGAAACAGGGAGAATTATTTTTAAATTCAAAGCTGGTTTGCCTCACAAATATTACAACCAGAATTTGGAATTTTTACCCTGAATTACAATGGAAAGTCTCATCACTATCGTGTATTGTCTTTGCTTATCAAACTATGTAAGTTTCATATTTCTATATAACATAACAATTATTGGTTTTTACAGCCAGTTGGGACATTTGAAAGTCCAGCAAGTTATTTTCAAATTGTCAGGACTGATTTTCAGGCCAGGTGTAGAGTGGCTTCAGTATTGATGTTCCCTCTGTTTGGAGCTGATGGGTGTAGGAAATAGAAGTTTAGCATTGCAGGAAGAAGTCCCTTTGAACTGTAAGTGCTGTGTCTCCAGGGGAGTAATTCTGCAGAATCCCACTCCAGGGTAGTGATTCTGTTATTTTATGGCAGAACTACCAGTAAGTGGTATGAAAAAGAACCAGATTTTTTTTATTTAACATTTACATTTCTTATATGCCTATAATTTAGTCTCTTTAAATGTCAAGCTTTTTTAAATGAGCACTTTCCACATTTTGATGTTGTTGGGGTTTTTTGTATTCTCCCCACAATTAGAAATGACATCAGCGATTACAAAACAACATTAGGTATTCCAAAATCTCAGCTGTTCAGATTTCCTGTCTTACTTTTTCCTCATCCCTTCTCTGAAGGTCACGATGGAAGTGAAACAGATGTGCTGTTACAAAATCCATTTTCTCAGCATTCAGGAAACATTAAACTCTGAGATCTTCACCCTGGGGGCTTGGGTCCATGTCCTCTCCTTTGGGCACATCTCCAGTGCCCCCTCCCCAGGGGGACAGGGCCAGGCTCTGCAGGCCCTGTGCTTGTACTGCTCCTGACACAGCTGGGAGCCCCAGAGCACCCACAGTGCACAGTGCACAGCCCGAGTTCCTCCGGGCACAGGGGAAGGTGCCCAGAACCACAGGGAGCCTCGGGAGGTCAGGTGTGACCCAGACATCCACCTGAACCCCAGCTGGCTGCTCTGCTTCATCCCTGCCTGTCCAAAGAAACACCATCATCATCCCTGCCTGCCCAGGCATCTTCATCATCCCTGCCTGACAACACCATCTTCATCCCTGCCTGACAACACCATCATCATCCCTGCCTGCCCAACACCATCATCATCCCACCCTGTCCAAAGAAACACCTTCATCATCCCAGCCTGTCCAAAGAAACACCATCATCATCCCTGCCTGCCCAGGCATCTTCATCCCTGCCTGACAACACCATCATCATCCCCTCCTGCCCAACACCTTCATCATCCCTGCCTGCCCAACACCATCATCATCCCTGCCTGCCCAACACCATCATCATCCCACCCTGTCCAAAGAAACACCTTCATCATCCCAGCCTGTCCAAACAAACACCATCACCATCCCTTCCTGCCCAAGCTCCTTCATCCCCCAACCCCTCCCGTGTCTCTGCTGCCCCACACAAAGGCAGGCTGAGAGAAAGGCAGAAGAGGAGGCACAGGATCAAAGGTCTCCTTGCACACTCGCTGTCAGACACATCCTGCACACAGCCCAGCCTGTGCCCCTCTCTGAGTCCATCCCCAGGCAGCTGAGAGCCCGAGCTGAGCCCAGCCCAGCCCTGCCCAGCCCAGCCCTGCCCAGCCCTGCCCTGGGGCACTGGCAGAGTGAGGCTTCCCCCACTGCCACCCTTTTTCCATGCCCTCCCTGCCCTGTCCTACTGCCAGTGTTTGTCCCCAAAGCTGTCCCTGCCACAGCCACTCTGCCTCGAGTGGCTCCTGCCTCCAGGTTTTTAACCCCTTCTGTGACCGTGCCACTGCTCCTTGTGCACGGGCAGGCACTGAAGGGAAGCAGGGAGGGGAGCAGGGCTCAGAACGGCCCCACAGAAGGAATGATGATTGCTGTTTGGTGCAGCAGCTCCACAGGCACTGGGAGCTGCCCAGCTGGGGAGTGTCAGCGTGCTGGACCAGCAGGGCTGCTGGAAAGCAGCACCCCCTCTCCTCAGGAGCCTGGCCCCTTTGGCTGCTCGCCTCTGGGAGCAGCAGCTCTCAGCTCCGGGGACAGGCAGCCCTCAGGAGGTGACACACAACAGCTGCCACTTCTCAGTCCTGGTCACTCTTCAGTCCCCGGCATCCTGCCTCTAGGACATCTCACACAGGAAAAGGAATTCTTAAAACCACTGGCTGGAAGAAGGATGGGAAAGTCAAGGAATAATTCTCTTAATTGACTACTCTTCTTACTACTTGTAATCTAGAGGAAATCTAATTAATTCTACATGAAGAACCACTATTCTGTGGTGAAGTGTAATTCCTGATCTCTGGGGCTTCAGCTTACCAGTTGTCAAATTATCCAATTACACACTTGTTAAAATCCATTTTGGGGAGATTTTCATGGCTCATAAATAAATAATTTCAAAATCTTAAATCCCCAGGAGAGAAAAAAAAAGAAGGAAAAAAAAGGAAGCCCCCAGCTCCCAAACAGTACCTCAAAATGAGCAAGAACATCTAAAAATAATGTCAAGAAGCTGCAAAGAGAGATCCCAGCCGGGTCTGCTCCAGCAGCACCCCTGTTTCAGCAGGGAGAAATGCTCTGCTTCTCCTGCAGCAATGCTTTATTCAAATCACTAACCTGAAGGGAACCAATTAAGGCAGCATCCCCTTCGTTATGCCAAAAGGGAAAAATCTTTTCATGAGCACGCCAGTTGAGAGGTGAGAAGCCAAGGGAGAGCAGAGCCCAAGCCAAGAGAGGGCAGAGCCCAAGGCAAGGGAGGGCAGAGCCCAAGGCAAGGGAGAGCAGAGCCCAAGCAAGGACAGCGCTGCTCTGGAGCCAGGCCAGGGCCACCAAGCTGGGCAGGCAGAGCCTGAGAGACCCAGGAGCTGGGGCTGCCCGGCCCCACCAGGGCTGAGCTGTTCCCCACAGCTGGAGCCCACAGCTGGAGCCCACAGCTGGAGCCCTGCTTCTCCCCACAGCTGGAGCCCTGCTGCTCCCCACAGGGCACACCAGAGGAGCCACCCTGTCCCCATGCCTTAACATTTAGCTTTTAGATTTTTTTATTTTTATTTTCCAGTCCTGTACTGCTTTAGTGTAATACTGTAAAACTCCACAGCCTGTCAGCTGCTGTTCTCCCTTTTTATTCAGACACAATTCCTCTCCATGCCTGGGAATCAAGGACACCTCACTGGCTCAGGCCCCAAGAGATGGAAACAAAAGGGAGTTGGGGGAGCAAACTTGGAGTAAATGACTTCATTACCTGAAGCTGTAACTGCAGGATCTACCCCTGATATGTAAAAGGACCAAATTTATAAAGGTGTGAAAAACTCGTGACCATTTCGGGATAGCCCCTCAGAGGCTTTGACTGCCCAAGGGGTGCCTGTTGAAGGCCTTCAGTAAATACCCAATTTATTCTCTTAACCTTGTCCAGCCTCGGTTCTGGGGAGTGCTCATGGGAAATTCCATTTGGACACACAGGGAAAATGCTGCCGTGGAGACGAGCACAGCCAGGGCTCCCCAGAGGGATGGGGTCCCCTTCTCTGGAGGTGCCCAAGCCCCAGAGCACAGAGCCAAGGTCTCTCTGGGCAGGGCACTGGACAGCTGGAGCACTTTCCCACTCAAAGTGAGGTCCCTTTCAGCTGGCTGAAACTGGCTCCACAAAAATGATCCAATTATAAAATAATTACAAGACCGTCACTCTGAAAACTCAATTCACCACCAAATTATTTTTGTTTTAAACTCAGAACATTTGTAATAACAGTGGTTTTACAGCAGTGTGAAAACAGGCCAGCACTTCTAAATCTTGTGTCCATTGTCATAAAGCAGGGACAGGTTCTGGTGAAACCTGCTCTAAATTCACAACTGCCGTGTTTTCCTGGTCCTTCTACATTTCACAGCTCCAGAGCAACACAGAGATTGTCAGGGTGAAGGATTGGGCTTGTCTCAAACCCTGTTCAGTCTAATCAAAGAAAACACATGTAACTCACACTTCCGAAAGAACAGCTCTTATGCAAAGCCATTTTTCTTAGGCCTTAATCCGTAAGGAAAATACCCTTGTGCTGGTTCCTGCTTCTCTGGGGAGCCCAATTTTCCACGTCCCACATCAAACTGTGGCTGTCAGCAGCGGTGCCAGCAGGCAGCCCCAGCCCTCATCGCTCAGTGCCCCTCAGAGCCAGGCTGCTGCCTGCTGCTGCTCCACATCACAGCATTACTCAGCCCCGCTGCAGCTCCAGGGACAAACCCGCATTTCCAGCCTCCTGTCTTCAGCAACAGCTTCACCAAGATCCCTTTCCATCACCCGTGGTGACAGTGGCAGAAGAGGGACTGGATTAAAGCAGGTTGTCACTGCTTGGGGACGTGTGGAGCCAAGTGTGTGTGTGTGCAACAAACACAGTTACTCCTTCACTGCATGCTCCACACGTCAGCACAAACTCCAGTTGTGCAGGGACAGAGCTGTTGCCTGCTATTTCAAATGTTAAGGACCCCAGGGTCGTCATTAATTCTGCAAGGAAAAGCCCAGAGCACGTGGCACTGGTTGGACTGAGAGGGGCTGCTCCACTCCTCACTGCATCCTCTGTCACAAGGCAAAGCCAGGGCTGCTGGCCACACAGCTGGCCAGGGCTCGGTGAGCAGCAGCAGCAGCAGGAGCTGAATCCCAAACCCAGCTGCATTTCCACTCAGCTCCACGTGGGAATGAGCCCTGAAATCAGCCCCACTGCAGGGCTGTTCTTATTGAACACAGAGCCCACAACTGCCACAGCCCAGGGCCTGGTCCATCACTGGGGCACAGAGAGTGCCAACACCACAAACTGAAACAGCCTGAATATTTAACATCTACACACAGGGAAAATGTCTTGTGGCTTCAGATCCCTGCAATTCAATTAATTCCTGAAGCACCACAGATTCTCCCATGTTCATGAAACACTGTCTCCCATCAGCTGCACGGGCTGACTGCAGCTACCAGGATGTGAAACAGAACCTGATCTGACTCCCACACTGCACAAAGATTGATTAACAAGCTCTGCAACACAAAGTCCTTGCAGTGGAATTGCCTGAGCATGAGAACCAATCCATAAGGGAGGTTTCTGGATCCAGGCAAAGCTGGGAGAGCCACAGCCAGGGAGACAATCTGTTCCTCTGGACTGCCACAGAAATACTCCAGAACCAGACTGATACAAGAGCCCAGAAACAGCCCAGGGAAAATCTGTGTTTTTACTGCTGTCAGTAATGATCCTGGAACAGACTGCTACTCAAATTTGCAGACAATATCAGTTGGGAAGGCATTGTCAATACAGAAGTTTGAACTATTAAATAGAAGCAAGAGATAAAGCCAAGGATTCAGAAAACAGCCAAGGAATGAAATGAAGTGAGAAGCTTTACCAGGGGACTGACAGTCAGAATTTCAGCGTCAGGGAAGGTCTCCAGGCTGAAACAGCAGAGCAGCAGAACGACTGGATGTAACTGAGCCACAGGACAAGTGTGTGCCAACGTGGAGAACAAGCCCTGACCAACTCTTCAGAACCCCCAGGAAACAGAAGCAAACCCTGGCATGCATCTTCTGAGACACAGGACAAAACATTTCCAGGACATAAACACTTGGGCAGTATGGCAAGAGACATCATCTGGGATGCCTATTTCCAAGAAAGGTGACTCAAAACCAGAACTGGTGGGTGCTGAGACGTTCCTGGGAGAATGGCAAGTCTGTTTCATGGTGTGAAATGTGAAGCCCTTGACCTGTCTAATTTCAGGAAGCAATAGGATTTATTTCTGAAAAGAAAATGGTTGCTGGCAATGTCACAGTGATCCAACAGTTTCTCCCTTTCTTAGGAGTAGATTTCATCTCTGATTCACTAATCATTTTGATTTAAAAGGCTCCTTTTCAGCACTGGGTAACATTTTAATTAAATATTTGAAAACTTGCCGAATACTGTAATTGCAATTTAAAAGCTATGAATTAGGAAGGTAAAAGCTTTTATCTACTCTCTAGACATCTCTTTCTTTTTCATAAAGCTGTCAGTGGAAGTCTTTAGGAATATTCCTCATTGAACTGGAGTAGGACAGAGGGTTTGGCTGACGTGATCCTGCCCTGCTCAGCTCCAGGCAGAACTCAGGCTGGCCCCAGCCAAAGCAGATCCCTGAAATCAACCTGCTCATCCCTCCCAAGGGGAGCCACCTTTCAGAAAAGCTCAGATTTCACCCCAAAGCAGCCTGGTGGTCAGCTCAGAGGGTGGAGGGGGAGAGGAGGCTGCAGCAGCCCACTGGAATTCTGGCAGCTAAGCCTGAGCTGCACCCAGTCTCCACCAGAACAGGAACAGCACTATTTACCACTGGAATGTGTCAGGTACATTTATAAGGGCATTAATACCCTGGGGATTTAGAAAATCCATCAGAGGCAGCCACCACCATGACAGCTGATCCCTGTAATTATCAGAAATAATTGTAGTACAAATAAAGTTTCCTTTATAATAAATAGCCGCTTTACTGCCACAACTGGTTTTATTTATTTACCTGGTCTGCTTATACAGCTTCTCATGCTGATGGTAAGTAGAACAGTTTACTTCCTGTCAACATATTCATTAAAGTTTTAAAAAGAACATCAGGAGCAGGTTGAAACAATGGCACACATGAAATTACATGGTTTGCTATAAAGACCAATAAAAAATTAACCCAAATCATTCCTGTCTCCAAAACCAGAGAAATAACGTAACACTAATTTTCATTGTGCTTCTTTCTAAATGGAAGATGATAATTTTTTTTTAATTTTACTTTAATTTGCAAATGACAAGCTGGCTTTGCAAGGACCACAGGGAAAACTGAAGTATCAAACTAATCAAAGCTGGATGCCAAAAGGGCTGCACGTGAATCATCATTTCCTCAGCACAAAGCGAAGCACGACAAAGACCTGGAGGTTTGGAACACCCTGGAGCTCCTTCCTGGCAGTGCAGCTAATGCAGAGAAGGTCACAGCATCCCCAGTGTGCCGGGGACCCAGGGACTGCTGCCATTTGTCTTTCCTCCTCCCCTCCCCACCATCCCCTCACCTGTTGCCTTGCAAATGCCATCTCCTGCTAACGTTACAGGCTGCAGGTGACCTTTGAGCACACAGCTCTGTGCTGCTGCAAAATGGGCTTTTCCTCATCTTTAATGGAAATTAGGAGAGTGAGCTGATTTGCAGCAGCTGCCAGCAGGATCTATTTTTGTTCTCAGGAGCTATATTTTGCCACTCTATCACTTGATAATAAAGCAATCACGGCTCGTGGGCACACCTGAGGAGAACTCTGCTTTCCTGCCACCACTGGAACCGCTGGGGAGGAAACCTTTTATCTTTTCAATTATGTATGGAGGGAACAGAAACCCCAACATCTCCCATTACCTCAGTCTGATGGTTCCACAGCCTTAACCCCCAAGCAGAACTCGTGTGCCTGCACTCCAGGGCCCCGCTGGCAGCAGAGCTGGACTCGATGCCCCAGCCCAGAATATTCCGTGAATCTGGAAAAGCCTCTTCCCTTCCAGCACAGCAGCAGAGACCTCCCAGGAGGCAGCAGCCGTGCAAAGGGGACACACAACTCTCATTTGTGACACACACCCTGGCAATGAAGGCACCAGCCACCAGGGAGAAAACGTGGCTTTGGTAAAAGAAAGAATCCCAGCATCTGAGTAGTCAAAGTTGGGAAATTCAAATAACAAGAGCAGCCAGTTCTGGGAGTCAAAGTGCAGAGAACACCTTCAGTCTCCAGTAATGGCATAATTAACTTGCTATCACCAGGCAAACATCCAGGTTACATTTTTTTAAATGCTTTGGGATTGATTTTTGTTTTTCTTTCAGCACTAAATAATAACATGTCAATATTTTCTAACAGATTGCCTGAGAACAGAAATGAGGCACAGCCAGACCTTACA